>NW_026871027.1:12500-70709 GCF_033118175.1 Dama dama | reverse complement strand
TCAAAGAGAAAATTTAGTTATTGCTGTCCAAAAGAAGAAAAGCAAGTTGAGTTATTTATGTTTATATTCAATTAGACACGCTCTCAGTTCATCTTCCCCAGAGAAGACACCTGCTGGGAAGAGGAGAAGGTCCGCAGTCTGAAGAGGTTTCCAGAACAGCCTAATTCAGTCAGTCACTACCAGCTCCTTATTACACTGTCTAGTTTGTCTGTCCCTGGTGTGACTTGATTTAGATAAAATATTATCTAGCACTACCTTAAGTAAACTTCAAAATGGACAGATATCTTTCAAACACTCTTGCAAAAAGTGATTAACGATTATACTAATCATGTAAAGAACTTGCAAATAATAAGAACTTGGAAGGGCACAAGTGATTCATCAGCCTTATTATGAGGTATATAAAACAATAGTGATGTAATCATATATGACAAGAAGTCTGTGAAAAAAGTTCTAAATTATCAGGAAGGCTATTTGATACGCAAACCTATATCTACTAGCATTAATGTTGGAATTGGCCCTACTTGTTATTGGTGCCTTGAGCAAGGACAATAGGAAGATACTATTATTAATAAGATATTTACATTTCAGTATCCACAATATTCATGTGACATAGTAAAATCTACTTTGAAGGCAAATTCTGAGCAATGAGTACCTTTCCCACTTAGAGAGTGAGAGAGTGAAAGTCGCTCAGTCAAGTCCAACTCTTTGTGACCTAGAATTCTCCAGGCCAGAATACTGGAGTGGGTAGCCTTTCCCTTCTCCAGGGATCTTCCCAACCCAGGGATTGAACCCAGGTTTCCCGCATTGCAGGCGGATTCTTCACCAGCTGAGCCACAAGGGCTCCAAAAATCACTGCAGATGGTGATTGCAGCTGTGAAATTAAAAGACGCTTACTCCTTGGAAGGAAAGTTATGACCAACCTAGACAGCATATTAAAAAGCAGAGACATTACTTTGCCAACAAAGGTCCTTCTAGTCAAGGCTATGGTTTTTCCAGTGGTCATGCATGGATGTGAGAGCTGGACTATAAAGAAAGCTGAGTGCCAAAGAATTTGATGCTTTTGAACTGCGGTGTTGGAGAAGACTCTTGAGAGTCCCTTGGACCGCCAGGAGATCCAACCAGTCCATCCTAAAGGAGATCAGTCTGGGATGTTCACTGGAAGGACTGATGCTGAAGCTGAAACTCCAATACTTTGGCCACCTCATGCGAAGAGTTGACTCATTGGAAAAGACCCTGATGCTGGGAGGGATTGGGGGCAGGAGGAGAAGTGGGTGACAGAGGATGAGATGGCTGGATGGCATCACCGACTCAATGGACATAAGTTTGAGCAAACTCCGGGAGTTGGTGATGGATAGGGAGGCCTGGCGTTCTGCGATTCATGGGGTCGCAAAGAGTTGGACACGACTGAGTGACTGAACTGAACTGAAATATGAAAACAAAATACTATATTTGAGGGTGATGTTAAATAATTCAACGTTTAATCCTTTATTTAACTTTTCAATATTTGATCCTTTACTACATTTTACTACAGTTTGTGATATTTAGTGGTGTTTTTAACAATGTAAGATAGAAGTTTCGTATCATCAGTTAAACATTTTTTTCTTCTTGTCACAAAAAAAGGAGTTAAAATAATAGGTGGAAAGTAATATTATGATAAACTAAAATTCATTTATTTTTCAACAAATACTTTTAGGAAATAATTCGGTGGGGGTTTTATTCTGTATGCATTGTGTGAAATTACAGATGTTTCTGAATGTCTCAACTAAAGATATTTTTTCTAAGTTCTACTTCAGAAGTGAAACAAAGAAAGTGCTTTTCAGAAGGCCATTAAAATAATGAATCAGACTGAAAGATCTATTCTCTACAGAAAACTATTAATACTTCTATAATAACAACAACAATTACAATGATACTAATAATGTTTTCTTGCACAGACTGTGCTAAGTTCAATCACCATTGGAGCAGCTGAAATGGAAACAACAAATTACAAAGCACAAGGATTCTGGAGGATATATCTGTAATTTCTCTAAAAATTGCTCCCTGCATCACTCATATTCAAATGAGTAAGTCCGTTTTTTTATGCCAAAAGGAGCCAGAAGCATTCAAATGATATATTTGTCCTTATAATGGGAGTGATGATCATCAGGTAATGACAGTGGTGATTTAGGACCCTTAACATACAGGATATCCTAAATACGGTTTGCAAAAACCATAAGAAACTGATAGTGCATTTTGATTATTTCAAGATTTCCAATCGAGTCCCAAAAAAATGCAATTAAATCTAGAAGATTTATTTGCAAAAAGGTTTAATACTATTGCAGCGTACCTAATACGATTCTTAAATTAATCTTTGAAAGATCCAACATTCTAAAGTCTGATTTCTTGCTGCGATCCTGAATATTTTGTGTCATTTGCCTTATCACAAAGCTTTTAAAACTTAAGTTTTTGTTTCTCTCTGTCTCTGTCTCTTCCTCTCTCCTTCCTCTTTACTGTGGACAATTTCAAGCAATCAAAGAAAATATGTAAAAGAGTTCAGTAAGTCCTCACATACCAGCCTACCAGGCTCCTCCGTCCATGGGATTTTCCAGGCAAGAGTATTGGAGTGGGGTGCCATTGCCTTCTCCTGTTCACATAAAACCACCCATCAATTCACAACCCCTCTTGCTTCATTTGTACCCACATATATTCCCTCGTATTGGGGAAGGAAATCCACTCCAGTGTTCTTGCCTGGAGAATCCCAGGGACGGAGGAGCCTGGTGGGCTGCCATCTATGGGGTCGCACAGAGTCGGATATGACTGAAGTGACTTAGCAGGAGCAGCAGCAGCAGCAGCATATTCCCTCATCCTAAGATCGATCTGGGCTTTCCCTGTGGCTCAGTGGTAAAGAATCCACCTGCAATGCAGGAGGCAGAGAAGACACAGTAGATGTGGGTCTGATCGTCGGTCAGGAAGATCCCCTGGAGGAGGAAATGGCAACCTACACCAGTATTCTTTCCTGGAAAAATCCCACAGACAGAGGAGCCTGGCAGACTCCCAGCTGAGTGACTGAGCATGAAAACAATGAGCAAAACACAGGTCTATTTGAGGTATATCTCATACATACTGACATTGCAGTCAGAGACATTTCAGTGTATATACTAAAAGATAGAGGCTTCCTTTAAAAATATAACCATAATGTCATTATCACAAGAAGAAAATTAATAATAATTGTATATAGATCTCTTGATCAAGTATGTATATTGTTAATACCATAAGGTTATGCTCCACCAAAATTTGCATTTATATTACTACCAAAAAATCACCAATACTCTTTTTATCTTTAATGCTAGACTCTTATTGAATTTGCAACAGCAGTCATGATAATGTAAAATATCTCACTTTGAGCAGAATGCACTTCCAAACACTCTACTTTTGATTCTATAAATTGCACAAAAGGATCAAAAAATTATTTCAATTATTTTAACTGATTTTCTACCTAAAGGCTCTGATGACACTAACATAAAGCTGACATCACTTCCTGGTTTACTAAGTTTTTCCTACACTCATGAAACCAAAACACATATATTAATAGCAATTATTTCAGGTTTTGTAAGTGCACAAGAAAATGTGGAATTGACAATAAGTGAAATTAAACAGAAAATGGAACCATTTGATCCAAATGAAAAGTCATGTTTTTTATAATAATACATAAACACAACTCACTCAAGCAGGGGATTTCTGAAATAATGTCTATCTTTTGAAGTAGATGCTGACATTTGTTCTGCAGATCTGAACAGTTTGGATTTCAAATAGCCTATGATATAACAACTGCTGCCCTAAGATGGGACCACGGCTGACTGGAAGAACAGAATGGATGGCTACCAAACCCATCATGACTTAATTCAATGCACATTAACAACAACTTTACACTTCACAAAAGGAAAACTATGGGACAAATATAAACCAGAGAGGGCACTAGAACAATAGGCATGAATGGGACTATTTCACGCAAACTAGAATGTATGGTCATTTACTCTTCCAATTTCCATGGATAGAAATACAGAGAGTTCAAACCAACTTGTTTGGCTCTTGGAGAAAAGAAGCTAAAAGTGAAAGCCATTGTTTAAAAGGAATGTTAAAATTTCTTTAATTGATTTCATTGAAAAAAATGGTCAATTTTGACTAAATGTTAGGTATTAAGGGAAAACAATTTGAATACATTACTTTTTACTATGGTGAGAATGACTAATAGATAACATTCTTCCCAGAGTCAGCTTCTTTCTAACTCTATAATTCAATAATTTTTTCCTCATTGGTGTGTTGTCATAATTTCAGGATTAGTTATAAAAATAGTTCTTACTGAGTTCTTGAAACCATCTCACTTAAGACTTTTATCTGGGGCTTTCCTGTTGGCTTAGATGGTAAAGAATCTGCCTGCAATGCTGGAGACAGGGGGTCAATCCCTGGGTCAGGAATATCCCCTGGAGAAGGAAATGGCTACCCATTCCAGTATTCTTTCCCGGAGAATTCCATGAAGAGAGGAGCCCTGTGGGCTATAGTCCATGCGGTTGCAAAAAGTTGGACATGACTGAGCAACTAACACACTAGGCTAATATCTATGTTTTCCAAAATAAAATAACTGCACTAAACCCCCCAGATATTTGCATCTTCTACTCTGCTAGTAGCAGTTAAAAGAAAATTGTTTTCACCTGCTCTGCTCTTCTCCTTGTCACCCCTGAGCTCATTAGACATGGTTCTTAAGGCACCGCCTTAGCTGGTCATTTGAGTTCTTCCTGCAGGGGTTGAGCTTTGTCTGGGCTGTCGCAAGTATCATGTGGCTGAGGAGGGCTGATCTCTTTGGAGAGAGGGGAGGAAGAAGGGACAGAAGGGAAGAGAAGGAGAAGTAGAGAAATGGGGAGGGGAAAAGAAAGGACTGGGTACCCAGTTTCTTCTCCCGTATTCATTCAATCACATAAATCACCTCTTATGGGAGTGAAAAAGTGCAGGTTCAGCTGGAAGCCAGGAATAAAACTTTAGCAAAACTCCCTGTGTGTGAAGATGAGGGGGATACCCAGGTGCCACTAGAGGTAAAGAGCCCACCTGTAAATGCAGGAGACATAAGAGACTATGGTTTGATTCCTGGGTCAGGAAGATCCTTTGGAGAAGGGCATGGAAATCCATGCCAGTATTCTTGCCTGGAGAATCCCATGGACAGAGGAGCCTGGATGGTTACAGTTTATAGGGTCACAAAGAGTTGGACACAACTGAAGCAATTTAGCACACACACACACACGAACACACACAGGACCCATCTCACAATGAGACACTACAGGTTGTCAGTCTGGAACATTTACCTCTGGTTTCTCTGATTCAGCCCAAAGTGCTTCAGCTCCTCCTACCTCTCTCCAGGAGCCTCTCCTTAAATGCTCCCATACCTTGGACTATAGGGAGTGCATCAAGGTTAGATTAGAGTACACAAGTGTTTATTCTCTGAAATTAAACTATGAGGCTGAAGTCTCCTTTCCCTCCACCAGGGTTCCCTCCCCACCTCAGCAATCAGAGGTATCGTTATAGGTTCAGATGATTTCTGAGATGATAATAATAATCAGATGATAATCATATGCTAATTCTGCTGCAAAAACAGACCAGATGTTTCTACTGCATTAACTGTCTCTTGATACTCTGTTTAGTTCTGTGTTCCCATCATTGTTGAAAATATCCATTGCAAAACTGTCCCCATGGACCATTCTGTCATTATCAAGCAGTATCTAAAGAAAACAGATTAATCAGAAATCTGTAGTTAAATGCTTCTTTGGGTAGTCCCCAGTGATAGGACACTAGAGAAGGGGAAAAACTGTCAGAGAAATAGTAAGATTCCATTTCTTTGGAGGGAGAAATTATCATTCTCAACTCAATAACTTGTAATTTAATAATTTGGCAATATACAGGATCAATTCAGGTGCTTTGACAGTAATAGTATCCATGATTTGGGATTTAAAGAGATACAAAGGAAGGAATATGTGGTATGTATTTCAGATTATTTGATTTAGTAAAAAGTAACACAAGTTTTGGGAAAGAATAGATGTTGGTGTAGCACCTGAGTCAAAGATTGTAAACCCTGGGCAAGTCTGTTTAATCATCTCTAGAATACATTTCTCTGTGCATGAGTGCTAAGTCGTTTTGGAGTCTGAGTGACGGCATGGGCTGTAGCATGCCAGGCTCCTCTGTCCATGGAATTTTCCAGGCAAGAATACTGGAGTGGGTAGCCATTCCCTTCTCCAGGGGATCGTCCAGACTTGGGAATCATTTATTAACAGCTCACGCCTTCTGAACCATGTGCTTTATCATATACATGTGCATGTAGGACACACACACACACATAGGATATAAAAGCCCTGAACACAGTGGGTCCTAAAATAATTTTAGTTTCCCTTCTCTTTATGAAGGGAATTTGAATTGAATACTTACAGTTGGCTAAGAGGATTTAAGAGCATCTTAAATGCTCTCAACACACACACACACACACACACACACACACACACACACACACAGACACACACACACAGATGAAGACTATGGGAGGTGATGGAAATGGAAATGTTAATTTGTGACAGTCATTTTACAATGTATAAATATAACAAAACCTCACATTGTACTCCTTAAATATACATAGCCTTTGTCAATTATGCCTCAATAAAGCTAGAAAAATCAAATTATAATTTCAAACCAAAAATAAGAAAAAATTTAATTTTGAGCTTCTAGCTTCTAAAATTCTGAGACAGTAAATTACTTTTGTTTAAACCACCAAATTTGTGGCACTTGGTACAACACTCATAGTCAATTAATACAGAGTAATAAAGTGAATTACCATGCTGGGTTTGAATAACTTGAACCAGAACCAGAAGACTTAGTTTTAATAAGATCCAGTGTACTTTTTCTGGTAACTTGGATGCCTTCTGTCTAACAATTCATTAATTCTCCTCTGTTTTCCCCCTTCTGATCCATTTATTTTTTTTTAATTCTACTGAAGTTGATTTATCATGTTGTGTTACTTTCAGGTATACGACAAAGTGAATCAGTTATACATCCATCCACTTTTAAAGCGAGGAGGAGCTTCCTGATTTGGAATGTTCTGCATAAGGCAAATACCACAGGACAAAGTAAGAGTTCACTGTATGTCTGTCGGTTGCTCACATCTGCATCAAGGATACTCCTTAGTGTGTTCTAACATGAGATGTGACATTATTGTGTAGGAATAACAAAATCACAGTCCTGGAGAGTTTGCACGTGTGCAAGCTCAGTCATGTCTGACTCTTTGCCACCCTCTGAGCTGTAGCCTGTCAGGCTCCTCTGTCCATGGGATTCTCCAGGCAAGAATACTGGAGTGGGTTGCCATGCCCTCCTCCAGAGGATCTTCCCAACCCAGGGATCAAACCCAGGTCTCCCACATTGCAGACAGATTTCTTTATCATCTGAGCCACCGGGGAAGCCCAAGAATACTGGAGTGGGTAGACTCTCCCTTCTCCAGGGGATCTTCCCTACCCAGGAATCAAACTGGGGTCTCCTGAATTGCAGGCAGATTCTCTACCAGCTGAGCTACCTGGGAAGCCTTTAGAGAAATTAGATGCCCACAAAAACATTATTCTTAAAGCCAGCCTCTTCAATCATTTCCATCTCTTAAGTTGTTCAGGTGTCACTCAAGCTGAGATTTCTCAGGATGTGTACCATCCCCCCCACCCCCTCCACCCTGCAATGACTCTAGTTCACCCAAGGAAGTATAGATAAGGTGAAGGAGCCAGCATCTCTCATCTCCTCCTCATTGTCTGAGGATTCAGGCCCGAAATGCTTTATAAACCACAATTCTATACAAGTACAACACAGTTTTCACAAATGCACATTCAGACATTGAAAATTATATAATATAGACAGACTTAGAAATGATTAATGGCTGGCTAATGAGATCGTATAAAAGTATGCGGTCCATAAATAGAGTCTTATAAAAAGTGAACTGTTAGTCGGAAGATATTGCATTTTGCCAAAATGCCATTCCTCTAAGGGCATCGTGTCCTATTAACAGCTCAGCAGCATCCATCGTGTGGACACCACTGTCAAAGGTGTGATTAGAATGACTCTAAATTCTGATAAGCTACCCCAGTCCTTTCACGGGGCTTATTTTAAGCTGTCTTGATTCTTTGTCTCATTCTGGATTTTCAAAGCGTGTCTTAGAAAAGCAGTCTTTCTGCATGGTCCAGGACCTAAAATCATTCTGTGGTCTTGAAAATTTTTCCAATATTCAGCACACCTACTCCTGTTCTAGAAAGGAGTCTATATTGTCCATGTGGGACATATTATTGACTTCTAGGATTTATTACTCACATTTCCAAAGAGGGTTAGGCTTGGTTACTAGTATGTCATGACACTTGACCTAGGGGTCAGAAGTTAGGGTTCTTCAGTAGCTTCAGGCCCAAGATCTATGGCTGTATTACCCAACTTCAGAAACTTGGATTCTCAGCTCAGCACTGTCATGTTTGACTCTACATATTTAGTAAATCATTTATATTTTCTGAAATAAGGAAGATAAATTTATTGAGTTTTGTCATATGTATTTTTTAATCCATGCTGTTACATGTCCAGTCATTTTTCATTTTTTTACCCTTTTATTATTGAGTAAAAGTCCTTTGTATAAAAGTATACATATACCTTTTTATACATACAGTATTAATTTACAAAGTATATACATAAAGTATATTACCTTTTCAATAATTTATATAAGTATAATATAAAATATAATGATTATTATTCATTATGGTTAATAAAATGAATAGAATACTTTGAACTTGGGACCTAGATCCACTACAACTAGCTTGTGATTTTAAGTAAGGCATTTGGTTCTTTTAACTTGTTTTTTTATGTCTATAACATGCAGAATGACCACATTCCTCGCTCCTAGTTTATCAGTTTGCAATAAGAATTTATACGTACTGAAGCCTCATGCAGACTAGTCTAACCACCATCCACTCCTGCTTGAATTACTGGTAAACCCCACACAATCAATGCATAGAATATCATGTATCTGCAACATATAGAAATCAATGTATAGTACAGGATATACTCTTTCATGTCTGACTTCTTTGGTTCAACAGGTCTGTGAGATCAATCCACACTAGTCTGCCAACTGATCTTTCAGCTTCCACCATTCTCCAATCAGAAGCCAGGATGAACTTTTAATTATAAATTAGAATATGTCATTCGCTTCCTTGAAACACTTCAATGGGGGCTTCCCTGGGTGGTCTAGCAGTTAAGAATCTGACTGCCAATACAGGGAACGCGGGCTCAATTCCTGATCCAGGAAGATTCCACGTGTCACGGAGCAAGTAAGCCCAAGTACCGCAACTGCTGAGCCCACACAAATTAGAGCCCTCCTTCGCAACAAGAGAAGACACCACAGTGAGAAGCCTGCACGGCCCAACTATGCGGCAGTCCCCACTCACTGCAGCCAAAGAAAGCCTGTGCGTAGCGACAAAAACCTAGTGGAGCCAAAAGTAAATAAAAAAATCTTAAAAAAAAAAAAAAAAAGCCACCTGGAGCATTCCCATTTCCTTAGAATGAAATAGAAATTTTCACCAGGGCTTACCCAGACCCACTTCCCCTTTGCCCACCCGTCTTCACTTCTTCCCACTCTCCCTCTGGTTGACATACTTTATTACCATGTTTCCAACATGTTCCCTTCAGTCCCACCACCAGAGGATCTGAAGAAAGCTTCCCTTCTCTGTTGCAATTTTGTGGGGTTTTCACATTTGGATCTCGGCTTATAAGTCATCGTCTCAGAGAGGCCCTTTCTGCCTTCTCTGACCAGGCAGAGGATCATGTAGGGCACTGACAAAGGGTTCAACAGTGGTTTATTAGGTTAGTGAGAAAGGGGAGTGAGAGTGTTTTATACACTATTAAGCATAAAATGCATGTGAACATTTGTTAGTTGTTTTTTTTTAAGTAACAAATGCATGTAATAAAATGTACACTAATAAATGAGACCATGTCTTCATGGTCACTATGAGAGAAAGACTGCTCTAGACCTTGTATTCCATAAGCATACACTTAAGATGTGGAGTAAGACGGAGAACGCTGGAAATTATCTAATTGTCCAGAAATGATAACTAAAAAACTCATTAGCCGCATGTCTGAGTGTGAATGCCTGGCAAGTAGGAGGCTTCTTACAGAAGGGAGGTAGAGGCAAGTCTTGAGATCTGTACAAAGACTCGATTTACGTTTCAGGAGGTAATGTGAGGGTGAGGACAATAAAATTATTGTTGCTGATTTCTTTTTCATTTTCATTTCTATGAATCAGAATGTTACTGTATAAGCTATATAAGTGAATACGATTTAAGATATTTCATAAATAGATTCCATTTTTCTTCTCTTGAAATCAGCGACGTTCTATTCCCTGGCTATTAAACGTGCAGGCTGATCCCCAAGGCGCAGTCAGTACTCTGGGTCCGGCAAACAGCTCGTCTCCTGCTCTCCTTCACCTCCACCAGTCTCATCAAGAGAGACTTGTGTTTGTTCCCAAACTTATGTATTCATTTGTACTTATTTATAAATTAATAAAATATGGTTCCAAAAAAAAACCCCCACAACTGTTTCTATGAAAACTAAGATGAATCTATTGAAAAAATTCAATAAGGGGGATTTGCCTTTTTTTGTTGTTGTTGTTGACATGGGTGTAGGTAACACCGTTATAGAATATTTGGATAGGGTTGTAAAAATCTATAGACATATTCTGCATTAAAATAGCTGTAGGTGTCTTCTTATTTTTCCATAACTTAAGGAAATAAAAACTCAAATATTTGCCTTTAGGCAACTTATTTCTATGCAAAAAAAAAAAAAAAAAAATGGATCTACATCAAAGGATTGGCAAAGTAATGTCTCTGCTTTTTAATAATAATAATATGCTATCTAGGTTGGTCATAGCTTTTCTTTCAAGGAGCAAGCGTCTTTTAATTTTATGGCTGCTGTCACCATCTGCAGTGATTTTGGAGCCCCCCAAAATAAAGTCTTTCACTGTCTCCATTGTTTCCCCGTCTATTTGCCATGAAGTGATGGGACTGGATGCCATGATCTTAGTTTTCTGAATGTTGAGTTTTAAGCCAACTTTTTGACTCTCCTCTTTCACTTTCATCAAGAGGCTCTTTAGTTCTTCTTCTGCCATAAGGGTGGTGTTATCTGCATATCTGAGGTTATTGATATTTCTCCCAGCAATCTTGATCCCAGCTTGTGCTTCATCCAGCCTGGCATTTTGCATGATATATTCTGCATATAAGTTAAATAAACAAGGTGACAATATACAACCTTGACATACTCCTTTCCCTATTTGGAACCAGTCTGTTGTTCCATGTCCAACTCTAACTGTTGCCTCTTGACCTGCATACAGATTTCTCAGAAGGCAGATCAGGTGGTCTGGTATTTCCATCTCTTTCAGAATTTTCCACAGTTTGTTGTGATCCACACAGTCAAAGGCTTTGGCATAGTCAATAAAACAGTTCAGTTTAATTGCTCAGTCATGTCCGACTCTTTGCAACCCCATGGACTGCAGCATGCCAGGCCTCCCTGTAAAGCAGATGCTTTTCTGGAACTCTCTTGCTTTTTCAATGATCCAAAGGATCAATATCTGTTGGATCCTTGGACTATAAGGAGATCCCACCAGTCAATCCTAAAGGAAATCAGTCATGAATATGCATTGGAAGGACTGATGCTGAAGCTGAAGCTCTAATAATTTGGCCAACTGATATGAAGAACTGACTCATTGGAAAAGACCTTGGTGCTGGGCAAGATTGAAGGCAGGAGGAGAAGGAGACTATAGAGAATGAGATGGTTGGATGGCATCAATGACTCGATGGACACGAGTTTGAGCAAGCTTTGGGAGTTGGTGATGGACAGGGAAACCTGGCAAGCTGCAGTCCATGGGGTCTCAAAGAGTCGGACATGACTGAGCCACTGAACTGAACTGAACATCAAAAGATTAGCGAAGTACAACTCTTCTGATCAGTGAACCAACTGAAGGTTCTGACTCAGGGAGAAAAACATGCTTCCACTGAGCTGAATATTGTCTTTTTTCCTTCTTTTGGGGGCTTATAATCAGTCATCAGAATGGAGAAACTGAGACTGCCACTCAATTTAGTAACTGACCACTGCTACATTCGGTGATAATTTCTCAACCTTCTGCATATGTGAACTTAAGCTTTTGAAACCGTTAATTCCCTCTTCCTCCCTGAAATAGTTTCTTCATTTTTATCCCCAGGAATCACTCTTTTTGTCTTTTTGTTCACTCCTTAACCAGATGACATCTCCTCATCAATTTTGTTTTTTGTCCCTCCTCATCTTCTCTATCCCAAGGGCTCAATTTTTAGGCCTCATCTCTTATGCCTCTAGACTAACCCCCTTGGTGATCTTGTTTGATGTCATAATTTAAAGTTTATGTACACTGTCTCCCACATTTGCATCTCCAGCCTAAACTTCTCACCTGAACTCTTGATTTATATAGCCGTTGCCTACTCTCCATCTCCATGTGAGTGTTTAATAGGTATTTCAAACTTAGCATATTAAAAACCTCATTTCTCATCTTCCTTCACCCCAAACTGCTTCCCCACTGTCTTCTTCATCTTGATAAATAACAGCTCCATTCTTTTAGCTGCTCTGTCCAAAAAACTTGAAGTAATCTTTAATTTCTGTCCTTCACAGTGTACAGTTGTACTATCAATAATCTGTTTAGCTCTACCTTCAAAAACCATCTCAGATCCAACCTCCTCTTACTTCTCATTCAGTTCACCATCATCTTGGATCTATAGCCTGCTAGACTCTTCTGTCCATGGGATTTCCAGACAAGAATACTAGAGTGGGTAGCCATCTCCAGGGGATCTTCCTGACTCAAGGAAAGAATTTGTGTCTCCCATATTACAGATGGATTCTTTACCATCTGAGGCACTAGGGAAGGCCCTATCATGAACCTACATTTATGCAGCAAAGTTTTCTATCTCCCTTCTTCTACTGTTGGTCTCCTCCATTCTAGTCTCAACACAGCAGCTGGAGTAATAATAAAAAGAGAAATAATAAAATATCTTCTTTCTAGGATTGTTGTGAAACCTAAAGACAAGAGATTTAGAAGAGTGTATGTGGAGAGCAAGCAATTATCTTCTCTAATGTTTTGTTATTATAGGACATACCAACACCAGTTTTTCCATGCCTCCCATGATTCTTTAACAAAATTCTTCCCTGCATTCATAAATATGTTCATGTCTCCAAGAATATTTCCTTGAACCACATTACTCTTTAACCTTCTGGTCCAACTCTGATCTCCCTTTAGCAAGCAAGCTTATTTCAAAACTAATACACTTTCCTAGCAAAGCTTCCTTATCTTGCATATACTTGCATCAAATACTCTTTGATGCAAGTATATGAAAGAGATGTATCTTTGCATATATGTATTTATGCATACAAGAGATGCATCCTTTTGTATGAGCTGTCATTCACTAAGTCACTGATGCCACAATAAACAAATCTACTCCAATGTTCTCTACTTTCTAAAGTGTAGACTATAACTTTCTTTAGAGTCTCTTCCAGTGATTTCCTTTCTGTGACTCCCTCCAGGGTATTCCCTTACTGTTGGGCAACTCATTTAATCTTTATACCTTCAAATGTTAAATGTTAGTGTTTGTGAGAACTATGATTTCAAAGCTCGGCCTTCCTCTTTATGCTCATGTTGAATCACATCAGTCAAGCTGGTGGTCTCTGCTGTGTTAAGTCACTTCAGTCTGCATCTTCTTTTCACTGAAGGCTCAGACTAAGAACAGTCTTCACGGAGTTACCATTGGCTACCTCTGTGCATTCATCATTTTTTCTCCTTTGCTCCCATTGCTCTCTGCATATCTGTATCACTGTACCAGCATCATTGTTTAAGTTCATTCAATTCTGATGTTTTTTCTGCCTCCCTAACAAGACCATTAGCTTCCTGAAGATAGAGAGATGGTCTTGTCTTATTCATCCCAGTATGTGTCATTCTGTGTGTATGGCATTAATGATCCCCAGTCTTCAATGAGTGTTCCAATTTCAATATTATGTAACTGAATGATTGACTAAACTGTCAACCATTTATCCTGATGTCACAAGATAAATACAATTTCAAAAATCTTAACTTACTTATTTCTAGGAAGTTCCAACTGGACATAGCATATTACTAGGAACACATCCATGGATATTATAAAGGTTCATTCTTTATGAATGAAAGTATGCCTACGTTGGTGAGAAAGACTATGGGGATGAGGAAAGAAACTGATACATATTCATTACCTAGTATGGCCTCTTTTACACAATTTTATTTAATTTTTCCAATAATCTTTAAGTGCAGACATTGCATTTTTCATTTAGTTGAGATGATAATGAGGCTCAGGGAGCTTAACCACCTCACATAAGATTATATAGTGTTTGTATTTGTAAACAAGGTTAGGTTGAGTTCTGTTGCACCGTGACTCAGATGGTAAAGCATCTGCCTGAAATTCAAGAGACTCAGGTTTGGTCCCTGAATTGGGAAGATACCCTGGAGAAGGGAATGGCTACCCAGACCAATATTCTTGCCTGGAGAATTCCATGGACAGAGGAACCTGGCAGGCTGCAGTCCATGGGGTCACAAAGAGTCAGACAAGACTGAGGGACTAACACTTTCACTTCAACACTAAGTTCTGCTGCAGTAAAGAGCAATTCCCAGAATATTAATGTCCTAAAACACTTCTTCCTCACTCATTCTATACGTCCCCTCTGGGTTAGCAAGGGTTTTCCGCTCAGCATAGCCACTCTGGGATCTAGACTGACCAGCCCCTTCTCAAACATTGTCAGACACTACTCTTCACATTTCGTTGGCTCAAGCTCCCCCTGGCTACATCCACCTCCAAAAGGTCAGAGAAATACAATCCTAGTATTTTTCCCAGAATGAAGAAATCAAGAACTATTTTCCAGACAACACTAATGACCACCCCAGTTTCGAAATTAAAAATTAAAACCACATCTGATTAAATTGTAAGTTTTTCCCCATTTCTACCGCACCAACCATTTCATTTCATTTCTTTATTTGGAAATGCATTGAACTGAATTTTAAAATGAAACCTGATATACAGTCTTTGAGGATAGTAAGGTATATGGTCTCTATAATAGTAATTCTCAAAGTGTCAGTGTCCATCAGGATCACCTGTAAATTCTAGGATTCCGCATACAAAATGAGAATCTCTTAGGGAGAGGAGCATGCGCTTGTATTTGGGACAAGGTCCCAGGGTGTGTGGGTTGCTGGTCGGGGGCCACATGGGGAAGAACAGTCCTCTAGGTCTAAGCTTTTTATCTTCCACCAACTTACTTTAGATTGTCTCACTTATTACACACACTTTCCTTCATCTTCAGTGCAAAGTGTAACACAAACATGCTTCTTATGAACACATGATCTTCTCAAAGTCTCTTCTAAAACAGAGTCCCTTTTTCTCCTAAATTTCTTTGGGCACTGGAGAGGACAGAGCCTATTGAATAATGCATTTCATCACTAGACAACTTGAAAGGGGTTCTGCTTAATGCAGTAGAAATTTTCAGATGATTCATTCTGAAGCCACTGATCAAAAGTACAGCTAATGGGAACAGGTGAGCTCCGATGATTGATGTCTTTCAAGGGACAAGGAGCAAAACCCCTATCACTAGCAAAGAGGCTGAATACTGAAATCAAGTGTCAGACAGGCAGAGAAACCATTTAGGCTTTAAAATAAATTTAGTCATAGTCCCCTATAAGCCTCAGACTAGATGTTACCATTTCCAAATGGATTCTACAACATTGGCATCATGTTTCTGAGTCTGAGCTGGTAGAGCCTCCTGGTGTTGGTGAATGAGGCAGGCAAGGAATGAAACTGACAGGGCCAGCAAAACATCAAAAATTCCTCAGAAACACAGTGAAGGGGAAGAAAGTCAGCCCTCATCAGACAGAAAGAAGGCGATTCTCACAGAACTCCTGCATGGATGTACCTCAGAGGGAGTGCTTCGTTTCACTTGGCTTCCGTGCCAATCAAAATGCCCCCATTGGCAGTGGATAAAATCAAATAAAGAAGGCAGAAATAAATGCCAAAACAAATTCATGCACAGAATGACCTTCCAAATGCTGCATGGCCCTGCTAAGCTGTCCTCTACCAAAATGAATGGAAAGGGCAAAGAAAAAAAAAATCTATAATTTATCTTCAACTAGAAAAATCTTTAAAATGAGCTGAGGCACTAAAATATTTGCCCATCCCTTCTTTCTGATGATGACCTAACATTCAATGAATGTCTCATAATGTGTCAGGTGTTTTATATGCATTTTCTCTTAGTATTTCATAATAGCAGTGTGAGATAGATGTCATTGTCTCCAGTTCATGTTTGAGGAAATAAAGGTTGAATAAATGATTCAAGGTCACATTGGAAAGAAGTGAGTCTGAGATACTTATTTTACTCTAAAATCCATTACATGTTTTACCCCACACAACTCTTCAAAGTTGTATTAGGATAAGAAAACTCCATCTGATGCTTCTAAAATATCAATGTCTTCTCTGTCCTTTGTTTGGTGTCAAGAAATGTGATTCATCCACAATAGTTGGCTGGATTTAAAGTAGCTGAAGATAAATGTTGTAAAAGCATACAAATGCATTTTTCACATCTTTAGTTTAATTGAGGTACAAGAACTTTGGTCCACAAGACTAGACTCTGATCTTCAGAGGTTATTCACGAGATTTTAGGCTTCATCTCACTCTGCTTGAGTGCTTACTAGCAAGGACAGTACAGTTGAGCTCCCAGAACCACCTGCTAAGACATACAAGGATCTTAAAATAATCCAGTAGATAAAGCCATAAAGAATCCAAGGGCAACTACAGAAAGCAAAACCTCGTATCACCAGACCTATTGCATCATGTCAGCCTTGGAGAAAGAAGGCCATGTTTCTCTCATTATCCCAACATAAGACCTTGGCAGAAATTCACTCTGAGAGAAGGGACTGGGTACCGTTACTTCGCCCCATAGGTTCAGATGGGACTAATCACTGTAGTACCTGCCATGGTAATACTGGAACTGACACAGCCCAGAAGGACTCTCTCCGCAAGACACTTTCTCACCCACATGGTGCTATTTGATAAGAAAAGGTATCCATCCCCTTCCTCCAATCCCCTAAGCAAGAATAAAACAGAGCAAGAAGTTTGAAGAAGGAGGTAAATCTGGAGACTCTAGTAGTGATAGGTTATTAGATAAAAAAATGAAAAGCACACAGGTTCAGAGATCAGACAGATCTGGGTTGTAATCCAAACTCTGCTGCTATCTAGAGTGGTGGTCTTGGGACAAGTTACTTACCGAGAACCCACTTCACAGGGTTCTTGTGTAAAACAAACTACATAATATTTCCAAAGGGAAGAGATAAACACGCACTGCTCTATTTAAAGTAGATAACCAACAAGGACCTACTGTAAAGCACAGGAAACTCTGCTCAATATTCTGCAATAACCCAAATGGGAAAAGAATTTGAAAAAGAATAGATACATGTATATGTATAATGGAATCACATTGCCGTTCACCTGAAACAAACACAATATTGTTATTCAATGATACTCCAATAAAAAATGAAAATAAAAAAGAGTAAATACGCATTACCAAAAAAGGGAAGCAATATACTGGAATATTCAGGAATACTCTCTCTGGAAGAAAAGATACCTGAAGACTATCTCTACAATTTGATATCCTTGTGATGCTGTTAAGCAATTAAGATTACTTTCTTTCATCTTGTAAAATAGAGCTGGTAAATATACAGCTTGTGTTAGCGGTACACGGAGAAACATCAATGGCACTAAAGACAAAGCTCCAGTGAAAGAGAAACTCAGGTTACACACTATGTAAGACCAAATCCAAACAAAACACACAGATCAGTACAATAAAAGTTCTCTGTGAAATGGAGGGATGGGAATGGAGTGTGGAATAAAAAGGGATAAATAAATCTGTTAAAGGGGGCCTGTAGAGATAAATAATAAAAGAATGCATCCACCAGGGAGTATGATTAACTCCACCCTCTGAATCAGAGGTCTTCACAAACCAACAATAAATTCAGAGGTAATAACGAAGCATATTTCCCGGGGTTGTTTGAAGGTTAATTGTAAAAAAGCTTGGGGAAAGTTTAGCAGATTATCTACAATATGCCCAAGGATAGTGATGACTTTGTTGGATCCTTAATATGTAGCAATCCTTCCTTTTTTCCCATTATGAAGCTTGGACTATCTTTTTTATCTATCTATCCATCTATCTATTTTATAAATGGGTGTGTGTGTTAGTCACTCAGTCGTGTCTGACTCTTTACGATCCCGTGGACTGTAGCCCACCAGGCTCCTCTGTCCATGGAATTCTCCAGGCAAGAAGACTGGAGTGGATTGCCAATTCCTTCTCCAGGGGACCTTCCCGACGCAGGGATCGAACACTGGTCTCCTGCATTTCAGGCAGATGCCTTGCCATCTGAGCTACTAGGGGATTTATTTATTTCATAAATAGATAAAATTAAATATATATCTACATACAGTTGATTTACAATATTAGTTTCAGGTGTACAACCTAGTGATTCAATATTTTTTTATATACTTCAATTAAGTTTATTACAAAATAATGGCAATGTTTCCCTGTGCTGGACAATACATCCTTGTTGTTCCCAGTTTCTTTTTTTGAGGTTACTGCCAAGGATGTCTGCCAAATGCAGTTTTTCATCTTTTTTCACAATTTTCACAATTTTTCACAACTTTTTCCAAAAGTGGGAAGCCACCTCCCCAAAGTCACTATTCCTTTTTGCAAAGGACACAAGCAAATAACCCTCTGGTGTAACACAGAAGACTAGACTTTGGCCTGTATAATCATGAGGATGATATCAGCTAAAAGGGAATTATGTTAACTTGATCATTTCTCATCTTTGAAATTCAACATGACTTGGCCTGGTTACATTTACTTATGCCTCAGACGATTAAGGGGGCACAGTGGTCTTGTCCCATCTAATCCTTTATTAAGCTAAAATTAAAAATAATTTCTGAATTCCATTATTAATATCCTCTCTCTGTGAAAAGGATCTCCCTCAGCAGACCCTATTGACATTCCGTCTAGACACTGCTGGGGGAAATCACTTCATGAATATCAATAAATGTGTTGCATAGAGATGGGAGGATATTAAATTATTTCTGAGCCTTTGACAGTTGACAAAATGTTAGTATAATAATTACAAGTGCAGGCTGTTTAAATGCTAGGTAGGTGCTCCTTGGTGCAACAGTGAGCACTGGTCATACAAGCACAGCATCTTTGTTGGAAGGTAGCTTAGGGAAGAAACTTAACCTTGCTTTCAGCTCATTATGGCCTTATACCTTCTGCAAATCCTACACACACACACACACACACACACCAGAAAAGGGCTTCCTTTCAAAATACCATTGACAGATCGATTACACTTTTGATTTAGGAAACAAAAATTAAAAATATTTTATATCATTTCTTGCCATCATTTTCTTTGTCCTCCAATGGCAGATGAATTTAAAAGCTAATGGATTAATGAGAGGGCAAAAGAGGTCTCAATGATCACTGTTTCCCCCTCCATTCCCACCATCCAGCTATCCTAACCCTTATCCGATGTCTGCCCCTGATCTGATATTCTTATTCAGTTCTTCAGGGTAGAAACTTGGGCTTTGATATTTCCCAAAAGTTCCCAAAAATATCATATGTTAATGCATATATATGGAATCTGGGAAAATGGTACTGATGAACCTATTTGCAGGGCAGGAATAGGGACACAGATGTAGAGAACAGTTTTGTGGACACTGAGAAGGAGTCAGTTCAGCATCAGTCCTTCCAATGAATATTCAGGACTGAGCTCCTTTAGGATGGACTGGTTGGATCTCCTTGCAGTCCAAAGGATTCTCAAGAGCCTTTTCCAACACCACAGTTCAAAAGCATCAATTCTTTGGCACTCAGCCTTCTTTATAGTCCAACTTTCACATCCATACATGACTACTGGAAAAACCATAGCTTTGACTAGATGGACCTTTGTTGGTAAAGTAATGTCTCTGTGTTTTAATATGCTGTCTAGGTTGGTCATAACTTTTCTTCCAAGGAGCAAGCATCTTTTAATTTCATGGCTGCTGTCACCATCTGCAGTGATATTGGAGCCTCCGCAAATAAATTAAGCCTGTCACTGTTTCCATTGCTTCCCCATCTATTTGCCACGAAGTATTGGGACCAGATGCCATGATCTTAGTTTTCTGAATGTTGAGTTTTAAGCCAACTTTTTCGTTCTCCTCTTTTAGTTTCATTAAGAGGCTCTTTAGTTCTTCTTCACTTTCTGCCATAAGGGTGATGTCATCTGTGTATCTGAGGTTATTAATATTTCTCCCAACAATCTTGATTCCAGCTTGTGCTTCATCCAACCTGGCATTTCACGTGATGTACTCTGCATATAAGTTAAATAAGCAGGGTGACAATATATGACCTTGACGTATTCCTTTCCCAATTTGGAACCAGTCTGTTGTTCCATGTCCAGTTCTAACTGTTGCCTCTTGACCTGCATACAGATTTCTCAGGAGGCAGGTCAGGTGGTCTGGTATGCCCTTCTCTTGAAGAATATTCCATAGTTTGTTGTGATCCACACAGTCAAGGCTTTGGAGTAGTCAAGGAGAGGGAAGGAGAGGGTGGGACAAATAAAGACAGTAGCAGTGACATATACACACTACCATTTCTAAAATAGATAGGTAGAGGGAAGTTGCTATATAACATAGGGAGGCCAGTCTGGCACTCTCTAAAGACCTAAAGAGGTGGGATGGGGGTGGGGTGGGGTGAGAAGAAGGATCAAGAGGGAGGTGATGTATGTACACTTATGGCTGATTCGTGTTGTTGTAGAGCAGAAACCAACACAACATCAAAAGCAATTATCCTCCAATTAAAATTTTTAAAAAGTTCCCCAGTTCTTTCTAGTGTATTATCAAGGCTGAAACCAAAGAACAATGGTTCCCAAATTTTAGTTTACCTGGGGTTCTCACACACAAAAAAACAGTTTCTTAGGATCCATCCCTGGAAATCTTGGGTAGGTCTCAGGAGTCTGCATTTTTAACAGATGCCCAGAGATTTTGATTCAGGTAGTCCGAGAAACACATATTGAGAAAACTAGGCTGGTCATATTTTTCACTTTCAGCTTAAACAATCCCATCACTCCAGCTGTTGAAGGAATGCGGATCAAAGGGCAGGACTGCACTCTGTGGCCTGCAAACAAGATATGTTTGGTGCAGACAGCCAAGTACATTTTGCTGATAACAAAAGAATATGGGGAAAGAGATGTAATATTTACCAAGCACTTGGTATGCTCCAGGCATTTTACAAATGCTCTCTAATTTAAATCTCAAAGCATACAGGTAGAAAGAAGTTACATATTCTTCCCAGACCTCTTACTGAGAAGAAGACACCTGGGGTTCATCTGATGTTCTAGCTGCAAATTTCCTGCAGACGAAGGGCAATGGGCCAGGGGTTGGGATGTCTACATACCAGTCTCCGATGCCGACACTCCCTCCTTCCTGTTGGTTACGAGGCAATCACTCAGACTCTCTGTTACTATCCCAACATCTGTCCAGGTAGGAAATGGGGTGGGGTTGGGCTGGGGGCTGCTACTTGCCTCTGCCTGCTTCAGAAAGATCACATGAAGGCGAAGAAGCATGAATCGTGACCCATGAAAGCATTTGAGGCTTACTGGAAGAAAACTAGTCTGTAGACAATAAGATTTTGTGTATCAAAGGGAAAATGCTAACATAGTTGGACACCATTTTTCAATTTCTTAATCTGACTATTCATTTATCAGACATTATATTGTAAGTGTCTTATATCGTAAATATCGTAAATGTGGCTTCCCTGATAGCTCAGGGAAGTTGGTAAAGAATCCGTCTGCAATGCGTATAACCCTGGTTCGATTCCTGGGTTGGGAAGATCCCCTGGTGAAGGGATAGGCTACCCTCTCCAGTGTTCTTGGGCTTCCCTTGTGGCTCAGCTGGTAAAGAACCCGCCTGCAATGCAGGAGACCTGGATTTGATCCCTGGGTTGGGAAGATCCCCTGGAGAAAGGAAAGGCTACCCACTCCAGTATTCTGGGCTGGAGAATTCCATGGACTAGTCCATGGGGTCAATAAGAGTCGGACACATCTGAGCAACTTTCACTTTCACTTCACATATTGCTTTCAGAACCATGAAAATTGAGAAGGTTACAGGTTCTCTGCAGACAATATTTTCAGTTTGGTGGGAAGAGCAGGAGGTGAAGTGGCTGAGAGACGGTGAGAAATAAAGGAAGTAGAGCAGAGAGACAGGGAGCAGGGAGAAGAGAAGGAAGAATGTAGGTGGGAGAAAGTTGGACAGAAATAGAACACATTTGTTTGTATAAATGTTTTAACATTTACAAAATGCTTATTTATCCATTGCATTACTTAATTCCATTCCTCTCAGACTTTCACATGCCAAAGAATAGTGTTTAAATATATTTGTTGCCTCCACCTCCAGAAATTCTGATTCAATGGTCTGGGCTGAGACTGGGGGTCATGAGATAGATGGTGGCCCACGGACAGATCATGCTTCAAGTGGCAGTGATTCAATCATCAGTCCAACTTTATGCGGCAGGCAAGGCTGGCATTGGGTGCCCCATTTATCATTCTCATTTTTTTAAAAGAGAGGAAACTGAAGTTCAGAGAAATTACAGAGCTGGTTTAAAGTCCCAAAGCTACCAGGACTTTCTGATGCTAAGCTGTGGGTTTTTCTCAGTGTGGGTGATTTAAGCTTGATATTCTTCAAGGTAGTGCTTGGGGAAATCAGAATAATGGTCATTGCCTTCAAAGCAGAGGGAGTTGCCATGGATACAAACATTGTCTTAATGTCTTGCAAAGAATTTCCTTTAACCATAAATTCTATAAGAAATAGTCCCAGCAAGATAATAATCTATTCTGCTTCTTAAAGAATCAACATTCCCACAGCAGAAGAAGTAGATAACAGTTCTCTTTGTGAATATTGGCAAGATTTATAACCTCCTCA
This sequence comes from Dama dama, assembly GCF_033118175.1. Classification (NCBI taxonomy): domain Eukaryota; kingdom Metazoa; phylum Chordata; class Mammalia; order Artiodactyla; family Cervidae; genus Dama; species Dama dama. The sequence continues at coordinate 47,619 of NW_026871027.1, read as the reverse complement.
TAGGTAAGTTTTAACCACCTTTTGGGATTGTTATAAGGACTGAATGAGGATCAAGTTGACCTACCTGGGCTACCCAGATGGCACCAGTAGTAAAGAATCCAGCTGCCAAAGCAGGAGACAGAGGAGATGCGGGATTGATCCCTGGGTTGGGAGGATCCCCTGGAGGAGGGCATAGCAACCCAGTCCAGTATTCTTGCCTGGGGAACCCCATGGACAGAGAAGCCTGGTAGGTTACAGTTCATGGGTTCGAAGAGTCAGACACGACTGAGAGACTGACTACAACACACAACCTGACCTAAAGTATTTTTGGCAGTTCCTGACACACAGTAGGTGTTCTGTGAGTGCTAGTTTCCATTTTTCCCTTTCCATTATTAATCATTGAACCACTAATAAAATCGTGAGAACTTACATGATGGGATGTGAACCATTAATTTACATTAATTTGTTTAAGTCTCATCATAATCCCAGGGAGCTGGTTCTGTTAGCATCCCCACTTCATGAACAAGGAAACTGAGGCTCATAGTGCTGAAGGTCTTCAATTCTCACAGGAACTAGAAGCGGAGCTAGGAGTTGATCCCAGGCAGCCTGCTTCCTGAGCCTGCTCTCCTAAGCATGTTGTAAAGTTGCTTTCCCAGCTTGTCAATCAAGAGATCTCAATTAGTTAAAATGGTGAAAGTGAAGGGACAAGACAAAAAGAATACTCTCAGAACTTGACTGCCAAGCCTGAATTTTTCACAAGCACCAGGGCATGGTTGATAAGACAATGGCCACTGAATGTTGCTTATGCTACAGAAATGGTGCTTTGTCTATTTTTCCGGGACAGGACAGAAGAAAATGACTTTCCCCTTACTCCTATTCTCACTTCTTTTGGTCCTGAGTCTTTCTGGCAAGAATTCACTATTTTATCCCTATTCTGCTATTTGATCCCTGCAATTGCTTGTTACCTTGCTTGTCAGCTCTTGTGTTGACAAATGGACCTCTCTGCCATTTACTTATTCATCCTGATAGTTCTTGGATGCAATTAGTTCTTTCATCCTTTCTGTGTGCAGGCCCTGTGAACTTCTGGAGGTGCGAGGCACTGTGTGCCTGTTCTAATGGTGCTTTTTATCTGGTGAGGGAGGTAAAGAGACCTACAAAAGAAATAATTGCATTTCTGACTATAGAATTCCAAATTTATGTGAGTCCTGAGTGACAGAAACATGGTCTTGTAAGAGAGTAGAGGGAAAGAAGTGGACTTGGGTTGTCCATATAGGGGACAAGGTCTGCAGCAGATGTCAAAGAAGGAATCTATGTGTAAATGGTCTTTGAGTTGAGATTTAAGGGGTGAATAGAAGTCCGCTAGGCTAAGAAAGGTGGGAAGAGGGATAGGAAGGGGTGTGACATCTCTGTGGTGAGAGGAGCAGGGCAAGTTCAAAGAACTGCAAGAACGTGAACCCTCAGAACAGAACACTGACAGACCCTAGAGATGTCCGACTCAAGAGAAGAGAAAAATCAGCCTCAGAATAGATATCTGTGTGCTGTCGGAAGAACATGAAGTCACTCGTTGATGGAACAAATGTGAATTGAATTTCTATTATGAGCCAGTGTCCGTTAAAGATATAGGAGGTACGACAAAGATGAATAAAACATGTTTCTTGTTTAGTGGTTAAAAGTCATTGCAAATTCCTTTAGGATAAGGCCATGTTTTACTCAGCATTATATCCTGTATGTAGCAAGTATTCAGTGAATATTCATTAAATAAAAGCAATTTTAGGTCAGTAATTTTTTTTTATTATTGATCAAATAAACATCAATGCATTAATATTACCATAAATTTTAGACATGTATATATACATTTATATGTATATATGTGTGTTTGCATATGTATGTATACACATACACACACAAACACACACCAAAGGCTTCCTTCAGAGTTAATAAAGTACAATCCTCAGGCAAGGGACTTTGGCTCCAGAATTTTTTAAGAAAGCAGAAGTGATTCCCATGTATAGTTATGGTTGAGAACCAGGTTGATATCAAGGTTAAATGAATCAGTCTAGGCTCCCACTGTAATATACAAGAATTAAAATTTAAACATATTTCAGCATCAGTATGAAGTCACATTTTTTTCTCCTCCCTAAACCTGAAGAATGCCACTAAAGAATGCCTATAAAAATAATGAGCTCGCTATCTCAAATGGAGATTGGGGAATGTGACATCCTTAGGAAGGTATATCAGAACAGTTTGAACTCTGTGCCCCTGACTCCCATAACAAATCTGTTAAGACCCCTCAAAGGGACATATGCTCTGGTTAAGAATTATTCTTGTGGGGAAATTTACTTGATTGATCATTTGCTTCTGCAAATGATAACATTAATCTGGTAACATTAATGAAAGCAAAATTCATGCCAAAGGAACAAAACGATGAGCTTTGACAATACATGATAGCTGAAACTTAGTGAGCCTGCTTTTTGGTGATGACCTTAGCCTCCACTTGGTCATTAGCCAGGGCAGGTGAATGTTTATATGTAGTTTAATTAGTTAATGATAGTTAAGTGCCTCAAGAGCCCATCAACTTGGCATTAAAGGACAATTACCCATCATCACTGAATTCCCAGGCTATTTGATGAAGCTGAATCATAGATCTGTCCCTGAGTGAGGGAAATTCGTCAAAGGCAGAGAGAGTGTTTTGCTAAATCCCTGAAGCTCTTACAAACACAGAGAATGGTCTAACCAACCACTGAAGCTTTCAAAGCCAATGGAAAGGAATCTTCACAATAGAGAAGAATGAAGTGAAAAACAAGCAGGAACTCTTTCTTAACCCAATCTCACCTTAGCCGTGTAAGCTGTAATAACCTGGACTGGATCCACCAGAGATTGGCTCCAGTTGTTTTACAGGAAATCTTTCTTTTTGAAAGTGAGATGCTAAGCTCTTCACTGCCTCCAGCAGAACATGTTAGTGCCTTGATTCCAGGGGTGTGGATCACATAAATCTGAAGTATCTCTGGTTTCGGTGGGAATAATGAAACCTTTCTCGGCTGACACATCTAGGAATTAAAGAAGTGTAATAGCTTTGAACCATTGTCAAAAGCCGCGTGGAACCTCATTGCTGGAAAGGGTGTTTCATTTTTTTTTGTGATTTAGCTTGGAAGTATCTCCTTCTTAAATACTTTCCTTCTTTCCTCCACCTACTTTATCTCTACTCCTTTTTTAGCTCTGCGCCCCAAAAGTTTATAATACAGGAGTTCAGAGACAGAAAGTAATTTGGGGAATCTGACGATCATTACATTGTGCTGGCAAGACACACAATTTCAATTGATTTGAGAAGATTGCTATGTCTACACATATATAAACACATCTCATTTTCTGGGGGTCTTTTTGTTTGTTTTCACAACAGGCATTTGCATGTTTGAGAAAGAAATCTTGTAATTACAGGTGACTGAAGATTTTTCTTCTAATTGGTATACTGAGTCTCCTGTTGGGTAAAAGTATATTGTTGAAGGAATGTACTGACTTTACAAGCCCAGCTGAGTCAATTTCCAACTTATCATGGTGGTGTTACTGAAGAAAGCCCTGATGTTTTGTGTTCATTTGTTGCTTCATGCACTTAGCCGATCTGCATTTGAGGGTACTCTATAGCAGGACCAGTGTCTAGGGAATAAAGAGAATAAAGAATAAATAAACTTTGCTTTTATTTTTATTTATTTATTTAAATAATTTTTATTGGAGTAGAGTTATTTAAAATGTTGCATTAGTTTTTGTTGTGCAGCAAAGTGAAAGAGTTATGCTCACATCTTTCTTAGATTCTATTCCTGTGTAGGTCATTTCAGACTGTTGAGTAAAGCTCCCTGTGTTATTCAGTAGGTTCTTACCAGCTATGTATTTAGGGTACATATGTCTCTCCCGATCTCCCAATTTACCCTTCCTCCTTCTCCCCGCTTGGTAACCATAAGCTTGTTTTATACATCCGTGACTCTATTTCTCTTTTGTAAATAGATTCCTTTTTACCTTTCTTTTTTAGATTCCACATATACATGACCTCATATGACATTTGTCTTTTTCTGACTTGCTTCACTTAGAATGACCATCTCTAGGTCCATCCATGTCACTGCGAATGGCATTATTTCATTCTTTACATAGCTGAGTAATTTTCCAGTGTATATATGCTTTACATATTCTTTATCCATTCCTCTTAGCAGCTTACAAAGTTGTGAAGGTAAGAGCTCTGTACAATATGTTCCTAGGAGGAATGTGTAGATGTCCCAAGAAGTAGCAGCAGGGAGGCACTGGGTATGGCTGGCGATTCCAGTCAACACTTCAACGACAAGGCAATTGGCTGGCCCTTGAAGTATGATAAAAGCATGAATATATCGAGATGGTGAAGGAAAGGAGGCAATTAGAGAGAGAGCACCAGGTCAGGAAGCAGAATTGAGGAACCAGTTGTTGTTGCAATAAAGCAAAGCACAATAAAAACAGGTATATTTGGAAATTTATGTTGCTTTGAACTGCTGAGCTTGTGGTAATATTTTTTACAAGAGCAATAGGAAAGGAATACAGTGGGTTTAAGTGCAATGCTGGCAAACTTGTTCTCAGGTATCAGATGTCTGCATTAGCTGGTGCCAGGTTAGACATAGGTGACGGTGGGCATAGGGCTGGAGGAACCGAGTTAGGTAGGCACAGCAGCAGATGTAGCAGTAAGCGAGACAACAGGGGTAAAATACTAATGTTTCTCTCAAATAGATGCTCTTAGAGAATGGGGAAAAACTATTTAGGACAGTAACCTGGAACGTAAGTGCTTAATATACAGTTGGTTAGAATATTGACTCCTCTGGGCGAGACAATCCATCGGTGGGTAAAGACCTCAGAGAACACAATGTTCTGTCATCTCTGAAGACAGTTTTCTACAGGCAAACTTGGATTATGTTGACCCTCAAGGAAGTCTTTAAGTGGGGAAAAGATCTGTGCATGAACAAGAATGGTTAGAAGCATGGCAGCCTGCTCATCCTGGTCCTACCTGTTTGCCTGGCTGACTGTGCTCGTAAAAGCTTCAGGGTGTGTTAGTACCAGCTGAACATGCTGCTTCATTCCACCTCCAGCCGCTTGCCTCCCTGAGTCACGGCCCTGTCTTCCACCCTGGAGGAAGGACCCGAGATCACTTTAAGATAGATCCTGTGCTTACTCATCTCTATACTGCCATCACCTAGTGTGATGCCCAGAAAGCAGCAGATGCCCAATAAATCTTCATTAAGTGAATGCACAAAGGGACAGAGTTCTACTCTTCACACATTTAAAGATTCATTGCAGGGTAGTGGGTATTACAAGGCAGTGAGTAATCTTATACTCAGATCTGCGGTCCAGAAAAATGGTTTCCAAAAGCTGATCCACACCAGTCCACCAACTGATGTCAGGTCAGTAAAGATGGTTGGTCTCCACCCTCTCCATTATGATTCAGCAGGCTTGGGCATTTGTTTCTTTAATAAACTCCACAAGGATTCTGCTTTTCAGGCAAGTCTGTGAACTGTTGGTCTTGACCTCAAAGAGGACAGAGATCAGGCTTCTCAGGTGGCTCAGTGGTGAAGACCTGCCTGCCAAGGCAGGAGATGCAGTTTTGATCCATCATCTGGGAGGATCCCACATGCTATGGACCAATAAGCCTGTGCGCCACAACTACTGAGCCTGTGCTCTAGAGCGTGGGAGCTGAAACTACTAAAGCCCGAATGCCCCTAGCCTATGCTCCACAACCAAAGAAGCCACTGCAATGAGAAGCCTACATACCGCAACTAGAGAGTAGCCCCCACTCGCCACAACTAGAGACAAGCCTGCACAACAACAAAGACCAAGCACAGCCAACAATAAATAAATAAAATCATGTACATAAATAATGAGGACAGAGTTCATTCTGAACCAGGGTGATCAGAGAAAGACTGAGAAGGGGGGCAGTGATCTGAAAGGAGCCTTCAAGCATGGGTGGTTTTGGGTAAATGAAGATAAGGAAGAAAAGCCAGAACAAAGGTACAGAGAGACAGACACTGTAAGAAACAGCATTCTGTATCATTTGGGCTTCCTACTCAAAACACCATTGACAATGTGTACCACTTATTTCTGCATAATATATTATCCTATAACTTACTTTCTTAAACAACAATCAGCATCTATTACCTCTCAGTTTCTGAGGGTTAAGGATTCAGGAACAGTTTGGTTGAGCTTTTCTGACTTGAGGTCACTTAAGAGGTTGCAGCCAGATGGGGACTGGGCAGAGGTCAATTCAAAGGATTCTTTGACCTGATGCTTGGAACAGAAAGACCTTTGAAGCTAGAGACTGGAAGAGTTAGGGCCCCTCTGCATATTCTTCTACCTATTTTCTCTTTTTGTATATGATCTCTATAGCAGGGTGGCTTCAGATAGCTGGACTTCTCACATGGTGACTCAGTGCTCCAGAAGCATGTGGTCTGAGAGAGTGCCTCGTAGGAAGAGACAGGCAGGGTGAAGGGGAACTAGGTAGTGGTATATGTGTGCAGTGCAAACATGTGTGCAGGTGAAGAGTTAAGTATTTATAGTAGGTGGGCAAGGGAGCCATGATTTCAGGATTTCAGGAGTTCTTCATTTAACTTTAGCCAGAGACAAAGAGGTTATTCAGTGTTTCTTATTGGAATATGGATTGTATACCATAGAGAAGAATTACATAAAAGATACCAACTTCAACTATATGATTGAATCTAACTTTACCACAAAGAATTGCAATGCATCTTTCAGCAATGTTCAGTAGTCTCTGAAGGTCAGGGATCACATTCATAGAAGAATTAGATTTGTGTAGTTGCCATTTTCCCATAATCAAAGGCAGAAGACTGGTGTCCCAGACCTCATGCTTGGTAAACTGTGATCTTGGGCAAATATGTAACCTCCTTCCTCATTGAGCTATTTATTTCTCTAACTTCACTTCCTTTGATATATTCCTCAAGCTTCACTCTCCCAAATTTTGGATTACTTGCTTTTTCCCAAAGCATAGAACTCTTTTAAGACTCCCTACTTTGCATGTAGTGGTCTTTCTGTTTGAGACACTGCACCTCCCCACTTCTGTCTCCTGCAAGTGCCCCTTCCCCTATCTTTCAGCTTCTCAGTAGAACTGTCAGATTCTACTCCTGGCAGAAACCACCCTCTGAGTTCTCCCAGCACCCTGCATGTATCTGTATCATCATCCAAGTCTTGTTGTTTTCACTACTAGACCAAGAGTCTCTTAAGGAAAGATTTATGCCTTGTTGATATCTGCTGTGTCTGCCAAGAGCATGATGTCTGACATACAATAATCTATCAGTAAATAGTTATTGTGCTTCAGTGAATAAATAAATCCATGAAGGCAGGAAAAAATATTTTAAAATGTGAACTGTCCATTCTTTGGCTTGATTGGATGGTACACATGGGACCTTCAAAGGACATTAGCTAAAGTATCTTTTCATGATCATCAAGTTGTCAAGACTGAAAAAATGAACAATAAGAAACAATTTTATTGTCTCTGGATAATAGCAAAAGCCTTAGACTTTTGAGTCTATTGTGTTCTTTCTCACTGAGAATCCTGTGCAAAGATGAAGTTGAGCTTAGAAAGCTCCAATTTTTATCTCTTTGTATCAAGAGTATAGCTCCTTCTACTTTTCATCTATTATGAGTGGCGGACACCTTTTCTTGCTCCAAAAAGAACTGCAGGCAAATTCATTCCTGCTGGGCTGTGGATGCCTATCAAGTGAAGGTCAATAGCAATCTGACTCTCATCTCACACTATCTCACAGGGACAGGGACAAACAGGACTTGAGGCCTGGCCTTGTTGCTTTCCCACTCCAGCAAGAGACTGAGCTAAAATATGGACCTGTGGCTGCATAGATACCACTGAGACCTTGCCCCTGTTATTAGCCAGCAATTTGATTTCACTTTTCTGAGTTCCTGTTTCTCCACTATAATTTGAAGATTGTGACCTCATAATGCTCAGCTCAAAAAATGGGAACTCTTCTGAAGATTGAAAAAAACCCTCAGCAAAATCACCCAGCCTGTTCTCTAATGTACAGTAGGTGATTACAGATGTTCATCTTTTCCCTTCTCCCACTGGACCCTCCTAAGAAGAAAATATTCTGGCCATCCATGATAAAGAGGTCATTACTGGCTCCTTTTTTCTGCTTAGTAAGGATAGGGTAGGGCTCCGGTATCTCATGTGTATTTCTCTGGCTTGCATACCCAGGCACACCCATCTACCAGGCTTTGTTTCCTTAACCTCAAGTTATGTAATGAGTAGGTGTAGGGCCCTGGATCCATTTCCACAGGGACCCGTTTCAAAATCCCCGCTGATTGCTCTATGTTGAATGTGTGTATGAAAGAGAAAGGCCCACACATGTTTCCCACTTGAACATCCCGGCCTGAATTAGGTCATACAATCATTGCATTTTTCACTATTTCACAAGCTGCTGTGATGGCACAAAGAATAAGACAAGAGCAGGGAGTTGCTTAACCTTGCCCTGTATTTACACACACACGTCGGCAGGGAAACCGTGACTCATTCCCCTCACTGGAATACAGCGGGGAGGCCGGCTCTTAATGACTCTATTTTAAAAGCCTACTTTCCCTCACCTTCAGCTAAATCCTCTACAGCTGAACTTAACCTCTGGAAGTACAGGACAAGTTAGGAAGAGCATTAACCTGTTCTGACCCCTAGGGTACCATTGGGTAACATTTAGGGAATACACAGGCAGTATCCAAGGAACCCTCCCCCAAAACTGTGGGAAGTGAAATTGACAAAAGCTGACGACTCAAAGATTGGTGACAGTGTCCTATAGAAGTTCCTACCTACTGTGTGCCAGGTGCTTTGTCTACATTTTCTCTAATCCCCACGTCAAACTAGCTCATCTTGTAACTGATGCAAATCTGGCAAACTCAGCAGTGGCCACAAGACTGGAAAAGGTCAGTTTTCATTTCAATCCCTAAGAAAGGCAATCCCAAAGAATGCTCAAACTACTGCACAATTGCACTCATCTCACATGCTAGTAAAGTAATGATCAAAATTCTCCAAGCCAGGCTTCAGCAATATGTGAACCGTGAACTTCCTGATGTTTAAACTGGTTCTAGAAAAGGCAGAGGAACCAGAAATCAAATTGCCAACATCCACTGGATCATTGAAAAAGCAAGAGAGTTCCAGAAAAACATCTATTTCCGCTTTATTGACTATGCTGAAGCCTTTGACTGTGTGGATCACAATAAACTGTGGAAAATTCTGAAGGAGATGGGAATACCAGACCACCTGACCTGCCTCTTGAGAAACCTATATGCAGGTCAGGAAGCAACAGTTAGAACTGGACATGGAACAACAGATTGGTTCCAAATAGGAAAAGGAGTACATCAAGGCTGTATATTGTCACCCTGCTTATTTAACCTAAATGCAGAGTACATCATAAGAAACGCTTGGCTGGAAGAAGCACAAGCTGGAATCAAGTTTGCCGGGAGAAATATCAATAACCTCGGATATGCAGATGACACCACCCTTATGGCAGAACGTGAAGAGGAACTAAAAAGCCTTTTGATGAACGTGAAAGCGGAGAGTGAAAAAGTTGGCTTAAAGCTCAACATTCAGAAGACTAAGATCATGGCATCTGGTCCCGTCACTTCATGGGAAATAGATGGGGAGACAGTGGAAACAGTGTCAGACTTTATTTTTTTGGGTTCCAAAGTCACTGAGATGGTGATTGCAGCCATGAAATTAAAAGAGACTTACTCCTTGGAAGGAAAATTGTCACCAACCTGGATAGCATATTAAAAAGCAGAGACATTACTTTGCCAACAAATGTTCATTTAGTCAAGGCTATGGTTTTTTTGGTGGTCATGTATGGATGTGAGAGTTGGACTGTGAAGAAAGCTGAGCATGAAGAATTGATGCTTTTGAACTGTGGTGTTGGAGAAGACTCTTGAGAGTGCCTTGGACTGCAAGGAGATCCAACCAGTCCATCGTAAAGGAGATCAGTCCAGGGTGTTCATTGGAAGGGCTGATGCTGAAGCTGAAACTCCAGTACTTTGGCCACCTCATGAGAAGAGTTGACTCATTGGAAAAGACCCTGATGCTGGGAGGGATTGGAGGCAGGAGGAGAAGGGGACGACAGAGGATGAGATGGCTGGATGGCATCACCGACTTGATGGAGATGGGTTTGAGTAAACTCCGGGAGTTGGTGATGGACAGGGAGGCCTGGCGTGCTGCGATTCATGGGGTCGCAAAGAGTCGGACACGACTGAGCGACTGAACTGAAGTGACTCAGTGCACATGTGCACACACACACACAGCGTGTATATGTCAATACTAATCTCTCAGTTCATCCCACCCTCTCCTTCCCTCAAGTGTTAAATTCTGAGTGTAGCAATAGATCATTTGTTCTCAGCCTAACACTTTGTTTATTCTCCACCACTGAAGTTACACATCACAAAACCATATGGGTTTGTCTTCCTCATTATAATTTGAGCTTCCTGAGAGCAGGTATTGTAACTCCAAGCACACTGCTGTATTCCTGAGCAGTAGATTGTATTTCACAAAGATGGCTGCAATGATAGCTCCTATTTCAAGCACTCTTCCAGAACCTCACCCCTTCCAGAGCTGGATTCCCTGTCTCGTCCCTTTGGACCTGGATGGAACTTTGTGACTCTCTCAAACAATAGACCTGAAAGGATGCTCTGTTACTTTCAAGGGTAGGTCATCAAGATACCACGCACTGTTGCTTCTTTTCTTCAGACACTTGTTCTTGGAATCCAGTCCCTGTACTGTGGGGACACTGAAGCCCTCTGTAGAAATGCCACAGGGAGAGGAAGTGAGGGCCCCAGGCCACAGCTGGAGCCGAGCTCCCAGAACAACAGCCAGTGCTCACTAGCCACGTGAGTGGACCATCCTGGAAATCGATCTCCCAGCCCCAGCTGAGTTTCCCAAGCCAACATCCCCTTGATCAGAGGCGAGCCACCCCTTCTGAGCTCGGCTCAAATTGCAGTTCTGGGAGGAAGATAAATGACTGTGATTGCTTTAAGCCACTAGGTTTTAGGATAATCTGCTATGCAGCAGTATGTAACGGGGGCATCCAGCACAGGATATCTGAGATATCACAGGCATTTGACAAGTATTTGTAAACTGGCCAATGATTCTAGTTTCCTTATACAGCTGCTTTCTGGGCACATTAATACACTTGTTGTTCTTTAAACAAATCTTGAACTCATCTGACTTGAGATTTGTGTTCAAGCTATTCCTTCTGCTGTTTATTGCCTCCCTACTTTCCTTCTACATTTGCCTGTTCAAATATTACACTTCTGAAAAAAATTCAGTTGGATATTCCTTCCTTTATTCCCTCCCCTCCATCCTTTTAATAAATATATCATGAATGTCATATCAGGATATGGAGCAATATGGACCAAATCCCCACCCCGTTGGAGATTTACATTTCAATGGGGGGTCCAGTCAATCAATAAATATGTAATTAAAAATTATAGCATATGATTCATGTCTTAAAGGAATTAGATAGTGTGCAGTAACAGAAAATGATGGTGGGGGTGGGAGGGGTAGAAATGAGGTTCTATTTTAGATGGAGGGTTTAGGGAAGGTCTCTCTAAGGAGATGACATTTGAGATCAGAACAATAAGAGGAAAGAAGTCCAGAAGAAAAGACCATGGCAGCCTGGGCAGAGAAAACAATAAGTGCTAAGCCATGAGATGGGATAGAGAATGTTTCCTGTTGGATAAAATAAAGGTGGTATTTATGGCTTCTGCCTAATGACTGGAGAGAAGACACTGACTAGAAGAAGTGGGAAAGCTAAGCAGGCCTCAGATATTTTTGCTTAGCATCATGGAAAGGAATTTAGAATTCTAAATACATACGCTAAGTTGATTCAGTCATGTCCAATTCTTTGCGATCCTGTGGACTGTAGTCTACCAGATCCTCTGTCCATGGGATTCTCCAGGCAAGAACACTGGAGTAGGTTGCCATTTTCTCCTCCGGGGGAATCTTCCCAACCCAGGGATCAAATCCATGTCTCGTATGTCTCCTGCATTGGCAGGCGGGTTCTTTACGTCTACCTGGGAAGCTCAATTCTAAATACAAAGGATAATTATTGAAAGACTGTCAAGTGGGAGACTGCCAGCGTCTGCTTTGGATTTTAAGCTTACTGCTGCTGCTATGCAGAGAACGGGTTTAGGTCGGCTGGAAGAGGCGCAGGAGTCAGTAGGGGAACCTAAGCAGACATGAGACAGTGGTTCCTTGGGTTAGGGTGGTAGCAGTAGACAGAGAAAAAGGACGTTTTGGGATAAAATCTGTGACTCTAACATACAGGATTTGTTGGCGACTTAGACGGGAGCTGAAGGGAAAGGAGGACTTCTGGCTTCAGTAAGAGGTTGGAACAAGGCAGTGGGGAGCCCTGGGAGGATTAGCAAGGCAGTGTGCGCTCTCCTTTCTTTCTGAGGTTACTCTAGATGCCTCCTCATGGGGTTAGTCTCTCCTCTGCGTATTTAATCCTGGTTTTGACTCTTCCAGGGGACGTAGCACCAGGTATGGGTTAAAAGCATAAGGAATTTTGAGGGCTGAACTGATGTGGGTTAGTTTGGGTTCCACCTCTGCTCATATGAGGTGTAAGTGTTGGAGAAGCCCATTCATCTCTGTGGCCTCAGCTTCTTCAAAGGTGGGTAGCGTCTATGTTACAGGCTTTTTGGGTTCATTAAATGAAACCCTGGAAGAGAAAGATATACATTAGGAAGTTTAGGGAGAAGACCTTTAACTTTAAATTCTCGTAATAATTAATTCTAACATATATGGAGCACCTACCATGTGTCTGAAACAACTGTGTGATTTAGCTGCTTGTATCATCCTGCTTTACAAGTAAATACACACAGGCTAGGGCTTCCCAGGTGGTTCAGTGGTAAAGAATCCACCTGCAAATTCAGGAGATGCGAGTTCAATCCCTTGATCAGGAAGATCCCCTGGAGGAGGGCATGGCAATCTACCCCAGTATTCTTGCCTGGAGAATCCCATGGATGGAGGAGCCCGACGGGCTACAGTCCATAGTGGTCTCAAAGAGTCGGACACGACTAAGCGACTGACGCACTAGGCATGCACACACACAGGCACAAAGAGCTTAAAAATTTACTCGAGGCCATACTGTAACACTTGTATAGATTTGTGCTTCTGTATCCCCATTTCTCCCCGTTTTTCTCAGACAGCAGGGAGTGTATGTGTTTTGCTCACAACTCTTTTCCCTATCCCTAGCACATTGCAGAAAATGATTTCATGTACACTGAGTGGGTGAACTTTCAGGCATTGAGTCGTGTGTCAAAGTCTGGGTCTTGACAAGACAGAAGTCAGAGTTCTGGGGCACTGTTTTTACTTGAGTAGGCCCACCCAGTTGAGCTGGGAGAGTCCTGAGCTAGACTGGTTCGGAAGGCTGGTGAGACCCAGGGGGAGATCCGATCCGCACGGGTCAGCGCCGGCTGCCGAGTCCGCTGCAGGGCGGTGGTGAGGCCCGTCCAGTGTGTGTGGTTTCAGAAGCGCAGTAGCGGCACAGTGCAGCCTTATCGACAAGACGACGCAGGGGACGGCGCGTTCTGACTACCCAGGAGGACTGACAGCGCCTTTGTTTAACCCCGTGAAAGTCTCCGTAAAATGCGGTGGCTGCTGCGCCCTGGTCACCTGTGCGGTGAACACGATTTGTGTCTTGAAGTTGAAAAGCTGCTGAGCCTCCGATCTTACAGTGGGGACTGTGCTTTATTCTAAACTTGATTACTTTGGAGGGGAGCATGTAGAGGAGATTGGGGTAAACATACTCTGAGGTGAGGTGCTACCTTGAGATGCTCACTTTAAAATCACGTAGTGATAGGGACTCATGTTCCTGCAGAACTGACACTGCCCCTAAAAAAAAGAGTGATGGAAAAAGGGAAAATTAGTGAAGGATTCTGGTCAAAGTCTTAAGGCTTCCTGTAAACAGCAGCTTAATTTCTCCCATAAGAAGACCATAAAATGATGTTTACTTATCAGAGCTGCGCTTGCTCTGTGTGGTTTAGTACACGTAGCCCCCAGCCCCACCCCCACTGGTCTGCCGAGTAAGAAAGAAGAAGAAGGCAGGGAGCAGCCCTGGGTGAGGGAAGAGTTGAGAAGGGACTGCTCTATGTCCTTTAAAGGGGGTCTGGAGTGGATTCACCCAGAGAGCACAGAGCACTGTGACAGAGGGGACATGATGTGACTTCAGCAGGCACACGGAGAAGGTCCTTCTGCCAAAAATAGACCCACCTGCTTGTGAATGTCTGGCATTCCTCTGACTGGGGACAGTGCCAGAAAGGCCAGCTGTTCCCTCAGACACTCCTCCCACGGGCTGGCTGAGACCTGACCTTCCAGCCTTGAGCTTAAGGCTAAATTTTCCTCCACAATCTACTGCAAAGCACGTGTTCCCCTCTCCACCCCCCTCAGCTCTAAAATAAAGGTGTTAATAGTTATCTACACCACAGTGTGAATTGTATAGATTTGAGCAAAGAGCAGAAACTATGAAGCAGGAGAATCCTTGGTCTGCTCCTCCCCACTTAACTCTTGTGACTCTGGTCAAATCCTCAACTGCTTAAGCAATTGTTTGCTCTTCTGTAAAACAAGACTAAGCCAAAGCACGGGGCTTCTCAGATGGCACAGCGGTAAAGAATCCACCTGCCAGTGAAGGAGACACCAGACACGCAGGTTTGATCCCTGGGCTGGGAAGACCCCCTGGAGGAGGATTCTTGCCTGGGAAATCCCATGGACAGAGGAACCTGGTGGAATACAGTTCATGAGGTCACAAAGAGTTGGACACAAACTGACAGATTGAGCACACTCACAGAAGGCAAAGCAATTGGATTCTTCGAAGGGCAAAATAAGACAAACGTAAAAAACTAACCAGCAAAAGGCTAGACATGACCTGGATGTCTATCAAAGGGAGGTGAGGCAAATAAAGCTTGGAGCAGCCACGCAATGCCATGTTATGCATCTGTGAAAGGGAACCAGGAAGCCCTCTACACCCCAACGTACAGTGGGCTGGGGCATATTTTTAAGTAACAAAAACAAAATGCATCATGGAATTTGCACAATGTTGTAGTTTAGATAAGAAAGGAGAAGACATAGTAAATACACACTTATGTATAATTTCTGTAGCTGGATAAACCAAAAATTAATTTAAAAATGGGATGGAGGGAACAAGGAAGTAGAAGATATGAAAAAGATATAGATTTCTTTATGAAACAATTTGTTCTTTGACTTTGGAATCATGTAAATATTTCACCCAATTAAAAGCAAAGAGAAAATCACACCAAAACACAAGTCCTAAAACTTTAAAATAAACTGGAAAAAATTAACCTAACTTTATATTAATTCTCTGGCATAGCAATCTCAAGAACTATAGCAAATGATTTTGAAACACATATTTAGACTGTACATCCCTAGGGAGATATATTCTAAGGACAAAAAGAAGTAAAAGATCTCTTACACAAATAAACGTTTTTACAAACCATATAGACTCACAGACACAGAGAACTGGCTTGTGGTTGCCAAGGGGGTGGGGGTTCATATAAGTGTGTTAAGTCAACAGGCATCCACCTTAAATTTATACAGTGTTATATGTCAGTGAAATCTCCACAAAGCTGGATTAAAAAATCCCCTCCATTCTCATGACTCCATTCCAGTCATCAATATCTGACAAAGCCATTAAGTGAAGACCTTTGAGGAATTTTATGATGGAAGTAGGCATGTGGTGTTCAAAATAAAACAAATAGCAGATTCCACATATAAGCGTTAACATACGATATTCTCCTCCTGGTTCAGGTTGGTGCTCCGAGGTGACTTAGATGGGTGAGATGCGGGGTGGGTGAGAGGGAGGGCCAAGAGAGAGGATATACGTGCACCTACAGCTGATTCACATCACTGTACGACAGAAAGTAACACAACATTGTCAAGCAACTATGCACCCCCCAAACAAACAAACAAACAAACGAACGAACAGCAGGCCGTTTTTCGCAAGTGACAAGGCTGTAGCACAGAAAAGGCTCCGTCCACGAACGCAGATGTGAGCTGCCCACGACCGTGGATGGAGGCAGAGCACAGTGGCAGACTTGGGGGTTTGGTGGCGGGTAGGATCCACGTCTCTCCACCTCCCACTCTTCTGATTCTCCCTGCCGCTGAACTGCACGGGCCTGACTTCAGGGCAGAGAGGGACGGGTGCCTGGGCTGAGCGCAGAGCCCTCAGCGGGTGGCGCTGTCTCTCCTTGCTCCACACCCTGCCCTGGCGGAGAAAGTCTTGGCCTCGGACCTGGCATTTCTCCACCTCCCCCCTTAGTAGCTGTGGGGCCCTCGGTCTGTGAGCCTTGGCTTCCTCTACTGTGGAAGAAGGGTGATAAGACGGTGTCCTTGGGAGACTCAGGTGCCGTGATAATTCAAGCACCCGGCACAGCCAACGCCCGGAGAGCTCCACCCAAGGCCACAGACGCCGCGGGTCTCTGCACCCAGGGGTGGGGTGTGTCCTTCCTCCTGCAGAGGCTCGGTCTGCAGCGCCTTTCTCGCTCAGGAAGGTTGTGATTAGAGTTGAACGCTGACTAAGACTGGCTGAGTGAAGTCGCAGTTACCAATTTTGCTCTTTTAGATAAATCAGTTTTTCTTGTTTAACACTGGCTGCTTTACTTCTTCAAAGGGGCCTGAGTTTTATTAGTTTCAGTGTTATACTTTTGAAAATGTCGCTCTTCTCTTGGCCATTGCCCTTGGCTCCACACAAAGGGAGCGCATGTAAGTCCTGCTCAGTTTACACCTGGCAGATGTTACTCAGGTGAAACTTACACCAAATGTATCCTTGATTTGTCTAAAATACTTGCCTCATCTTAAATCAGAGGCATGATAACCTGCAAGACCATAGTTGCTGCAATATGTTTTTTTATACCTCTGATGTCACTTAAATTATGGGCTTCCCAGGTGGTACAGTGGTAAAGAATCTGCCTGCCAATGCAGGAGACACAGGAGACGTGGGTTCCATCCCTGGGTGAGGAAGATTCCCCTGGAGGGGGAAATGGCAACCCACTCCAGTACTCTTGCCTGGAGAATCCTGTGCACAAAAGAACCTGGCAGGCTACAGTCCAGGGGTTCGGAAAAGAGTTGGACAGGACTGAGTGGCTGAGTAAGCTCAGAACATCACTTTAATAGGCTTGTGATACAGCAAGGAGGAGCACAGACAGTGTCCCGTTCTTCAGGGAGTATTGTTCTATTGTTCTTCATTCCCACTTGCTGAACACCCAGAGGCAGTTTCTCCAAGTGGCCATCAGAGAGCGAACTGTTGAAAGGCTCTTTCACAGTGCTTTCTCATCTTCCACCGTGTAAACTGCTTTCCTTTCCCAAGTGCGGTCCTGCTCTGCCTTAAAAAAAAACAAAAACAAAACAAAACAAAAAAACCAGAAAACAAACAGAAAAACGCAGCCTGGCCCACACGGTTGTGTTCCCACTGCTGGCATCTAGTGGTGATACGTGGTAATGCATGATGCAGCGAGGACCTGGGCTGTGCTTTGCTTTGTCTCTGTCCCATGGAACACGGGCAGACCTAGACTCACATCTGGGAGCCAGCTCTTGTGGGGGTCGGTGGCCTAGTTGGAATTATTTAATTTGTTTTACCCTATCGGGGAATTGGTTCGTCTGTATGCATCGATGCTGGAATCTGGTTGTGCCGTTTCTATTAGAGTTTGTCTGCGTATTCTGTTTTGTGGTTATAAAGCTCACAAAAATAGGAAATATTTCCTCTATCCTGAAAGAAATATCTTTGGGGTGCACATCAGATATATTAAGATCAGAAGAGCAATGGCACCGGAATGGCTCACAAACAATCTGGTCATTAGAAGTGCTTGACAAAGGAGAGGAACACTCTGATCATGAACATTCCGGGGGGAGGGGGGTGCTCACTTGGACTGGAGGTGTCCAATTCTAATTTCCCCTACAGGAGCACTGGAGAAGGCTGGCAACTCTCTCCAGTGTTCTTGCCTGGAGAATTTCATGGACAGAGGAGCCTGGCAGGCTACAGTCCATGAGGTCGCAGAGTCAGACAGGACTAAACGACTAACACTTTACTTCATATATATATATGTGTGCGTGTGTGTGTGTGCGTGTGTGTGTGTGCGTATGTGTGTGAATTTTCCACAGTTTGTTGTGATCTACACAGTCAAAGTCTTTGGCATAATCAATAAAGCAGAAGTAGATGTTTTTCTGGAATTCTGTTATTTTTTCTATGATCCAGCAGGTGTTGGCAATTAGATCTCTGGTTCCTCTACCTTTTCCAAACTCTGCTTGACCATCTGGACATTCATGGTTCACGTACTGTTGAAGCATGGCTTAGAGAATTTTGAGCATTACTTGGCTAGCATGTGAAATGAGTGCAATTGTGATGGGATTCCAGTTGAGTTATTTAAAATCCTAAAAGATGATGCTGTGAAAGTGCTGCACTCAATATGTCAGCAAATTTGGAAAACTCAGCAGGGGTCAGAGGACTGGAAAAGGTCAGTTTTCATTCCAATCCCAAAGAAAGGCAATGCCAAAGAATGCTTAAACTACTGCAGACTTGGACATGACTGAGCGACTGCACTGCACTGAACTGAACATTCTTTGGCATTTTCTAACACCCTGGGTGCCTACCTGGAGCCCGGGCCTAGGGACCTCAACTGGCATTTTTCGCCTGGGGAGCCCTAACGTGGGGCGGCCCTGCACCTGCTTCCAAAGGCCTCCCATGGCTGTTTGGTTCTTCTGCCAGAGCTAGCTTTTCTCCCCGCTCCGGCACTGGGCACGCCAGGGGCTGGCCTGCCACCACTCGCCGGGGACACATGGGAGGTGCCAGGTGGCTCGGCCAGGTGACCCCAGCATGGCACCCGGCCCCCTCAGACACACTCCCACAGCCTCATTCCCCATGGGCAGGACCGTGATGACCTAGGAATGTGTTTGTAAGGCTTGCAGGCCGCAGGCAGACACCCGGGCCTGACTCAGGAATTGAGGCCCTGAGAGCAGGCCCGGAGGTCTGGCGTCTGAGGAGCCACACATTGGCTGCGTGACAGAGACCTGAAAACCGACTCTCTGGGGCTGCCTTTCCTGCCTCCCAGGAAGATAGCATCCCCAGCCTCCTGCGGGTTGAGCGTCACCCCCGGCTGGGAGGTCATTTTGCAGTGTCATTGGCCCCTGGGGCCCCGCGCCCAGGGAGGGCTCCCACACTCCCAGGGAATGTCCAGCCAACCTCCACACGGCTGCTCCGTCACGTTTGCTCTGCAGGAGAGAGCTCTCGAGCCTAGGCCTGTCTGCACTGTGCTTGGCTCCTGCGGGCAGGACACCCTGGGCGCCCACCTGGAGCCTGGACCTGGGGCCCAAACTGGCTTTTTTTGGCAGGGGAGCCCTAATGCAGGGTGGTCGAGAAGCTGCTTCCAAAGGCCTCCCACGGCTGTTTGCTTCCTTCTGCCAGAGCTAGCTTTGCTACCTGCTTCGGTTTTTCGCAAGCTAGGTGCCAGGCCACCACTCTTCGCCGGGGTCCCGTTGGAAGTGCCAGGTGCCCTTGGCCATGTGGCCCCAGAATGGCACCCGGCCCCCTCAGACACACTCCTGCAGCCTCCTTCCCCATGGGCAGTACTGTGCTGACCTAGAAATGTGTTTGCAAGGCTGGGAAGGTGCAGGGTGACACACGGCCCTTACTTGGGAATTGAGGCCCTTGGAGCAGGCTTGGAGGTCCGACCTCTGAGGAGCCAAACCCCTGCTTCGAGGAGAGCCCTGAAAACACATTCTGTCGCCTGTCTTTACTTCCTCCAAGATATATAGCTTTCCCAGTCTCTTGCGTGCTGAGAGTCACAGAGGGCTGGAACGCACTTGCTTTCATGTCATTATTCAGTGGCAATAG
This sequence comes from Dama dama, assembly GCF_033118175.1. Taxonomy (NCBI): domain Eukaryota; kingdom Metazoa; phylum Chordata; class Mammalia; order Artiodactyla; family Cervidae; genus Dama; species Dama dama. Next base: position 27,736 of record NW_026871027.1, on the reverse strand, counting down.
CCCCTGAAGCCCTGCGCCTAGGTCGGGCTCCCACACTCACAGGGAAATCAAAGTGACATCGAAATGAGTCAGCTCTTCGCATCAAGTGGCCAAAGTATTGGAGTTTCAGGTTCATATTAGTCCTTCCAATGTATATTCAGGCCTGATTTCCTTTGGGATGGAGTGGTTGGGTCTCCTTGCAGTCTAAGTGACCTTCGAGCGTGTTCTCCAACACTACAGTTCAAAAGCATCAAATCTTTGGCGGTCAACTTTCTTTATAGTCCAACTGTCACAGCCATACACGACACATGGATAAACCATAGCCTTGACTAGATGGACCTTTGTTGGCACAGTAACGTCTCTGCTTTTTAATATGCTATCTAGTTTGGTCATCACTTTCTTTCCAAGTTGTAAGCATCTTTTCGGAGAAGGCAATGCCAACCCACTCCAGTACTCTTGCCTGGAAAATCCGATGGACGGAGGAGCCTGGTAGGCTGCAGTCCATGGGGTCGCTAAGAGTCGGACTCGACTGAGTGACTTCACTTTCACTTTTCACTTTCATGCATTGGAGAAGGAAATGGCAACCCACTCCAGTGTTCTTGCCTGGAGAATCCCAGGGACGGCAGAGCCTGGTGGGCTGCCGTCTATGGGGTCGCACAGAGTCAGACACGATTGAAGTGACTTAGCAGCAGCAGTAGCAAGCGTCTTTTAATTTCATGGCTGCAGTCACTATCTGCAGTGATTTCCGAGCCCCCCAAAATAAAGTCTGCTGCTGTTTCCCCTGTTTTCCCATCTATTTGCCATGAAGTGATGAGGCCAGATGCAATGATCTTAGTCTTCTGAATGTTGATCTTTAAGATAGCTTTTACACTCTCCTCTTTCACTTTCATCAAGAGGCTCTTTAGTTCTTCTTCCCTTTCTGCCATAAGGGTGGTGTCATCTGTATATCTGAGGTTATTGATATTTCTCTTGGCAATCTTGATTCCAGCTTGGGCTTCATCCAGCCCAGCGTTTCTCACCATGTACTCTGCATATAAGTTAAATAAGCAGGGTGACAATACACAGCCTTGACGTACTCCTTTTCCTATTTGGAAACAGTCTGTTGTTCCATGTCCTGCGACCCCATGGACTGCAGGATGCCAGGCTTCACTCCCGGGGCTTGCTCAGATTCACATCCATCGAGTCAGTGATGCCATCCAACCATCTTATCCTCTGTTGTCCCCTTCTCCTCTGCCTTCAATCGAGACTATTATAGACAGACATTTTAAAGTATAATTATTTTTAATAGCTTATCTAAAAGCTCATATTGCATTTACATTTTTTAGGAGCTTTTTGTTTTTAGAGGTATTTTCTTTGTTGACAAGCTTGTGACAGATATAACAATATATCAATAATTAACTTATAATAAACCTAGGCCCTATGAAAATTTTATGCTTAATGCTAATGACTCTTAGACATGTCTATATTAGAGTAGTGGAAAAAAATACTAGATATTTAATATTGACTATTTCCCAGTTCACATGAATCTAAAATTCATTCAGGTCAATTTTTTCTTGTGTTTAGAACTGTTTGATTTGTAAGGGCTTCCTTTTCTTTAGATTATTTAAATAAGAACTCACTTACAACTTCAGCAATATTATAAAAAAACAGAAGACTCAGACTGAGACATACATAAATCCACAGAGACAGACAGACAGAGATCTTTTAGTTTTCCGCCTAAGATTTAAAATATCTCTTTGACCTCCTTTTTTTTGGGGGGGGCGGGGGGAGGGCTTGAAGATTTCATTTGCCCAAGGCTGAGGTCTCAGGCAAAGTGGGCAGTGTTTTTCAAGGAAAGGGTTAACGTCAAGCTTTGCCCTAGGCAGGCCTTTTTAACAAGCTAATTGTTTTTAATTGCATATGCAAAAGAACCAGCTTTACAGTTTCCAAGAAAATTTTTTTAATTTTAACCAATTTTCTCTGGTTCTATAGAATATCATGGCCATTCTAGGTCAGGCCATCTTTCCTTTCTATAGTCATAGTTTTATTCCTGAATTATAGACAGATCAGCTGATAAAAAACGTGGGTTGTCTCAGTGGGGTGGATTTGCTCCTGGATGGATTTCACCTGGCGGCAGTATCCATGCCCCGTGGGCCTCTCCTGGAAGTGGGCGTATGGGCGGAGCCCACCTGGCTGGAGTTGGGGGCGGAGCGCACCTCCTCGGAGATCCTAGGCAGTGGGTCCCAGGTCTTGGGGGGTCTCCACTGCGGCTGGGAACGCCCATTTCGTGGGCTCCTGGGTCCCCATCAATCGGCGTTCAGTGAGCGGAGCGGAGGGGTGAGGACCACAGGTAAGGGAACTGGGGCTCGGTGGCGCAGGATGGAGCAGGGAGCCACGTATTCTGCCCTCTCTGTTGGCACAGTCTCGGAGCCCCCTAACCTGGTGCTCGCAGAAAGGCCTCGTCATTGGGGTCAAGGAATTTACCCCTTTGCAAAAAGCTCAGACCTGTGCGGTTTTCCCAAGCAGTCTAGTGCCTGCAGCGAGGTCCCGAAGAAGTCCAAGGGATTTATCCTGCCTGGTGATTTCACCTGCTGGGACGCCACAACCCTTACTCTGGCCGGCTGGCCCAGCTCTGCTACTGGCAGTTTGCAGCCCTGCGGGCCCTTGACCACCTGCTGGGATGGGAAAGGGAAGGGTCCAGGAATTGCACCCTAGAAACTTAGTAGGGTGAATGAATATAAAAACCTGGCGGCCACCCAGGCAGAAAACTGCCCTTTCATGGGGGAATCTGTGGCTGTCCTGCTGAGAGGGGGCCTTTCCATGGGGACCCTGTGCAATAAGTGTGGTGTTTTGAAACTGGATAATCAGAACGTGTAAAATTTTTAAATTATGTGGTGGTTTAATTAAAAAAAAAAAAAAAAGCTCCAAGTTTTCTGCAAATTGCGGTCTAAAAATTGAAGGCCTATTTTCCTTCCACTGTGGTATTGTATGAAGAAATGTGCGTTTTTTAAAGAAGAGTCAGAAAAGTGAGGGAAACAGAAAACCCAGAGGAGGCCATGTAGTTTGGTGAAGGTCTTAGGAGGTCACTTGTAAATGCTGCTGGCTGTCGGGAGGCAGTCTCTTCCTGTGGCTGATGGGCACAGAGCTCTGCAGGCTTGTCCTTTGCATGGATGTTCTTGTTTGTGGAAATCCAGCTCAGAGCCATCTCCTGATGTGTAAGAATTTCCCAGACTAGACTCCTAGGCAAATCCCTTAGGGCCACGGACTCCTTCCTTCATTCTATTTGTCTGTTTGACTGAAAAGCAGCAATGACCTATTTTTCTTTAAATCTGGTCTATCATCCAGGCCTTGGAGTAGTATTTCCCATCCCTCTCAATAGGCTTGGGTTCCAGGAATGAATTATAGTCAGTTGTCCATGATTTTACAGATGAGGAAACTGAGACCCTGAGAGGGTGGAGGAGTGTCCAAGGGAGAATGGGATATCCTTCCAGGAACCCTGGCTCCTGGGTTTTTAATGAGCTTTCTACCCAGCCTGGTCATTAATTGGCAAGTGTTGACATTGAGAATAAACTATTGGTGGAAATGTAAAAGCCTTTTTTAAAGAATGTGCCTATCAGCTGTGCATCTTATGGAGTATTTTCATTGTACTCCCCAACCCTTGGAAAGTGGTGGGCACAGGGCAGATGCCTCATCATTTTTATTGACTAAGTTCAATTTCACACAGTTATATCCCTAGTGTCAGCAACACTATTAGGTATGTTAGAACAGTGATCATCACAGTTGGTACTTCACAGATCAGTAAAGAAAGAAAACTTTTTCTTAGGAAGACTGTGACAGAATTGCTAAGTTTTAAGTTTATTCCACAAGGATATTAAAAAAAAATGAAACAAGTCTCTCTAATCATCACCAAGGCTATTGGAGATCTGTTGAGGACCCCACACAAGGGAGGTTCTACCTCTTGGGACACCCCTGCTTCAGCATCTCCCTAAGCCAGCAACCTGGGACACCTGAGTACACTTGAAGTTCCTTCCTTGACCTTGGGAATTTTTTTGGAAGACAATTTTTTTGGCAGACAGAGGTGGGGGAAGGTTAGGGGATGTTTCAAGTGCAGTCCATTTATTGTGCACTCTATTTCTCTTTTTGTTCCCTGGTGGCTCAGTTGGTAAAGAGTCTGCCTGCGATACAGGAGACCCGGGTTCAATCCCTGGGTCAGGAAGATCTCCTGGAAAAGGAAATGACAGCCCACTCCAGTTTTCTTGCCTGAAGAATTCAATGGACTGAGGAGCCTGGTGGGCTACAGTCCATAGGGTCACAAAGGGTTGGACACGGCTGAGTGGCCAAACACCTATTTCTATTATTATTTCATCAGCTCCACCTCAGACCATCAGGCATTTGATCCTAGAGGTTGGGGGCCCCTGCTTTAGTTCCCTCTTTTATCTTCTACACAGCTCTAGTGTGCTTCCTCCTCTTCCATCTGCAGAACTACCTGCTGGGCTTCTCTGAATGTGACTAAGAATCTCCTTCCCTCACTTCCTTTTCTCTGAGCCCGTTCTCCTAACTAGGTTTCCCTGATCTCCATTTAGGATCTTTTGCCCCAGGTGGTGCTAGTGGTAAAGAACCTACCTGCCAATGTAGGGATTCGACCCCTGGGTTGGGAAGATCCCCTGGAGGAGGGCACGGCAATGCACTCCAGTATTCTTGCCTGGAAAATTCCCATGGACAGAGGAGCCTGGAGGGCTCTGACAGTCAGACGTGACTGAAGCAACTTAGCCCAGCATACCAGAGGACCTTTGAACTTCAGACTCATGTGATTGTTTTGGCTCCTTGGAGTCCCTTGTCATCCCACGTGTATGTGAGGGTCAGCTTGTGTATTGCTTCCTAAAGTCCTCCAGGGGATAACAGGAAGGAAGGCCAGGGGTCTTGGAGAGAGAAAATAGGCTGCAAGTGTGAGACATTTTTTTCTTTCTCTCTTAAGAGGCAGGAGGAAACAAACTAGTGTTACATTTTTTCCCCTTTTTGATACAAATTTAAAAGGAGGTTTCTCTTAAAATTCTGTGTTGCCATGACAACTCCTGGCTCCACCTGAATTTAACTTTTGTCAAACCTTGAGCTAAGCAATGCGTTTTTCTTATGGAAATGTTTATCTTAAGCTATGTGAATGTACTATGTATCTACCCTAGACTCTGTCTTCAAGTCAGTTCCTCCCAAAGGCTCAGAACCAACTTGACAAACAGTATGTTTTACTCATACCTTGTTCTCCTAATCTATGTTCATGAAACTATATGTTTGCTTGGAAATCTGCCTTTTTTCAAGATTCATGTCAATCACTTTATGGCCCGGGATGAGTCACCTGCTGCCAATGTTATCTCAGTGCATGTTGTGGGTGAGGGGCCTGGTGCCATTCTCTGAGACATTGCCTTTCTTTAATTAGAAGACTGACAGTGGCTGTATAACATCTGGCTAAAGACTAGCAAGGGGTACTCTTTCTGCCCCTTCTGATGTCTATGTCAGCAGCTTTCTCTGTCTCTTTTATTCTTTAATAAAACCATGACACAAAAGCTCTGAGCGATCAAGCTTCGTCACTGGCCCTGGATTGAATTCTTATCTGGAGGCCAAGAATCCTGGCATCTTCCATGGTTTAGCAACAACCTTTCTGCCTTTTGTAATTCACATTGAATCTTCATTTCAGATTGAGGATGCATTCCGTGGTGTTGCCATCTTAAGTCTTTCCATCGCTATGGAATATCTGTACATGTATTTAGGATATTTTTCAGCAATCATGTATAATTTCCAGTGTGCCAGTCTTATAATCCTCATTACATCCATGGCAAAGTATTTTATTAATGTTGACATTATTGAAAGGGAATTGTGTTTTTAAATTCCTTTTCAGATTATTTGCTAGTGTATACAGATAAAACTGTGTAATCATTCATTTTTTATCAGTTTGGACAGCTTGATAGTTGTCTTTACTTTCTTTACTTTCTCATAATTTAAGATTACCCTGGCTCATATATTTACAGTCTCACCCCTAGTCTCAGTCATTTCTTCAAAGAACTTCTGTCCTTTTATTATTTCCTTACCATTAAGTTAGTTTTGACTGTGCTGGGGCTTTGTTGCTAGATGTCTGGTTGTAGTGAGCAGAGGCTGCCCTCTAGGTGCTGTGCCATGGCTTCTCATTGCAGCGCTTTCTCTGGTTGCAGAACTTGGGCTCTGGAGCATGCAAGCTTCAGTAGTTGTTCAGGGGCTTTGTTGCCCCTGGGCATGTGGAATCTTCTAGGACCAGGGATTGAACCTGTGTTCCCTGCATTGGTAGGCAGATTGTTTACCACTGGGCCACCAGGGACGTTTCCTGTTCCCTTTTATTAGAGAATGATATTTAAAACATACATGTAGGAGCTAAATATGCTCAACTGACAATACATGGAAATTTATACATGTTTTCCAGCTTACCTTTGAACATATTCAGTTAAAGGTAATTTGTGATGATGTCTGCAACCTGATCCACCATGACATGGATATTGTAGCCTTTCCTTTTGTTTACCTGTAACTTCCCATTCCAGTGGTAAGATACCTGGCTTCCACCACTTGTCATGTATAGAATTCAGTGCTTGTCCCATGTGGTTACTGAAAAAACTGTTGGACTGTCTTCCAAAGGGGGCTGTGCATGCATTCCACCAGTATCTCGAGTATGTTTTTGTCTGATAGTTTACTATCAGTATACCCTCCGTGGCCAGGTGTGTATTTCAATCTTTACCAGTTATGAATGGGCTTGTTTGCTCTAGCGTTCTTGGACAATTTGAGTGCAGATTCTTTGTCAGACATGCATTTCTTTTAGGAAAACGATTGTATTTATTTTTGGCTGTGTTGGGTGTTTGTGTGTGGGCTTTTCCCTAGTTTGGGTAAGCGTGGGCTATAACTAGTGGTGTGCAGGCTTCTCACTGCAGCGGCTCCTCTCGTTGTGGGGCACAGGCTCACGGGCTTCAGTGGTTGCAGTGTGTCAGCTCGGTGTTGTGGCTTCCAGGCTCCAGAGCGCAGGCTCCGCAGTTGTGGCACATGGGCTCCATAGCACGTGGGATCTTCCCACCCCAGGGATCACACCTGCATCTCCAGCACTGGCAGGCGGATTCTTTACGACAGAGCCAACAGGGCATATTTTAGATTCTAGTTTTCCACACATGTATCTGGTGAAAGAGGCTGGGATCAAGAGGCCTGGCAGCTGGGAATCCTCAGCCACAGTTCTGGCTGTGCTATCAAAAGCTCTGGGGCCTTTGGTGAGTGCCTCAACTTCCCTGGGATTGTTTCCTCCCCTCAGAAATGCCCTGCTGTGGGACTGTAGCCCACCAAGCTCCTCTGTCCATGGGATTTCTGAGGCCAGAATACCGGAGGGGGTGCCATTTCCTTCTCTACAAGATAGCATTTTGAAGGTATTTTCTCCTGGACATTGGTTTTGATGAAGGAAGGGGGATCCTTTCCAGGGCTTGAGAGTGGGTTCTTGTCTGACACTTGGAAATGAGTTGTCCTGGGAGAGGAGTGCTGTCCAACCGAGAGGCTTTATTGGGAAGGGCTGCCGGGGCGGAGGGCAGGAGGGTGAGGGTAACAGAACTGCTCTGCCACGTGCCTCACAGTCCCAGGTTTTATGGTCATTGGGTTTGTTTCTGGCTTGTCTCTTGCCAGTCATTCTGAATTGGGATCCTTCCTGGGTGCACACGCACCACTCAGCCGAGATGGATTCCAGCGAGGAGGATCCTGGGAGGTTGGTAGGACCTCTGGACTGGAGTCTCCCATCTCCTTTTGTCCTCTCCAGAATCCTGGTTGGTGGTATCTTGTTAGTTCCCTGATCCTTACCAGGACCTCCTGTTGTAAGATGACTCCTGCAAGTGTTTTCTCTTCTCTGTTGCCTGGCAAGGGTGGGAGGTCAGTGGTTCATGTAACAGTTTGTGTTTTGGTTCTCTCGAGTAAGGCCCTTCACAGAGTAAATGTACAAAATTGTAAAAATCAATGTTTTAAATAATTTATATTCATAATTTGGTAAGTTGGCTTTTTTGTTGTGTGTTAGAACTCATCACCAGACCAAAGGTCATGTAGATTTTTGTTGTTTTTCTAAAATTTTTACAGTCTTTTTTTGGTAATTGAATTAAGGTGTGAGTTGCATAGTTTGTGTTTCTGTTGATTTCATTCCCTCTGTTTGGTTTTCTTTCTTTTATTTTTTTAAACAGTTATTTATTTTTAGTTGATTGATCATTGCTTTACAATATTGGTTTGATGGTCATACATCACATGAATTAACCGTAGGGGTGCGTGTGGCCCCTCGCTCTTGAATCTCCCTCCCACGTCCCGCCGATTCCCACCTCTCCAGGCTATCAGAGCGCCCCAGGTTGAGTTCCCTGAGGCAGACAGCGAATTCCCAGTGGTTGTCTAGTTACCAAGGTTGGTGTCCACGCATCCGTGCTGCTCTCCCCGTTCACCTCACCCTGTCCCTCTCGTTCCCCACCCTTGTCCGTAAGTCTGTTCCCTATGTCTGCATCTGCACTGCTGCTACGTGAAGAGATTCGTCAGGACCATCCTTCTAGAGTCCAGGTTTTTCTCTTTCTGACTTCCCTGTTGAATATGCTCTAGCTTCATCCACTTCATTAGAAGTGCCTCAAATGTGATCCTTTTTGTGGCCGCATTCCATGCAGGCTCTGACTGTTCCTTACCGTGTTTTGAGGAGGGTCGTGGAGCTATTCGGCTCCATTTGGGTTTGGGCTTCCAGTCTGATCGCTAGCCACAGAGCTGCTTCTGGGGGAGCCCTCTGGGCTGTGTGAGCGCGGGGCTGCCCGGTCTTGTCCGGCGGCCCGCAGGGGGCGCCAAAGCCCCCTCTGACCCGCGGGCGCAGGACGCTCTGCCCTCAGACTGGGCTGGGGGACCAGCTGGCGGGAGCTTTCTCTCCTCAGGGCCGTCAGGGCTCGGGCTTCTGGAAACGGGGCTGCGTCCAGGCTGAGAGGAGCGGGCTCGCCTCAGTGCCCCAGCAGGGAGGCGCTGCAGGAGGGAAAAATGAGGACGAAGTAGACGTTTCCTGTGTCCAGCTGAGCGCTGACCGGAGGGCCATCTCAGAGGACTCGGGGCGCGGGGGGAGAGCTCCATGTGCAAAACGGCGGGTTTTCAGTTAGATTTCTGTTAGATGATCTGGAGGCTGACCAGTGATGTTCTTCAGTGCAGGTGGCCAGTTTTCCTGTCACTGTTTCTTGAGAAGACTGTCCTTTCCTCTTCGCTCGTTCCCGGTTTGATGTTCATGAACTGACCGCGTACATGTGGCTTCACTCCTGGGCTCTCTATGTCTTCCGCGAGTCCACGTGTCTGTGTTCTTGCCAGTTCCTCACTGTGGTGCTTCCTACCGCTCCGTGATGTAGTTTGAAGTCGGAGAGGAAGATGCGTCCAGCTGTGTTCTTCTTTTTCAGAGTCTTTTTGGCTGTTTAAGGGCCTGTTCAATATTAGCAGCCTAATATTAGGAGTATTTCTATTTCTGTGAAAAATGCCATTGAATGTTATTTTGCGATCGCAGTCAATGTATTTGTTGATGGCTTTGGTTGGAGTGGACATTTTAATTCCTTATTGTTCCAGTGCATGAGCATGGAATAGTTTTCTGTTTCTTTGTGTTTTCTTTGGTTTCTTTATCAGTGCTTTCAAGTTTTCTGACTACTGGTCTTTTATGTCCTTGATTAAGTTTGTTGCGACATGTTTTATTCTTTTTGATGCAATTATAAGTGGGATTTTCTTAATTTTTGTTTCTGCTTGTTGTTAGTGTATAGAAACACAACTGATTTTTGTATATTGACTGGGATTGTAAATTGTAGTATTCTATATGACTGTAAATTGATCCGAAATGATTCAGTTTTACTGAATGTAGTCTGACAACTTTTTGTGAAGTTATGTGGAAAATTTTATTTGTAAAATCTGTTTCTCCTGCAATAGGTCATCCAGAGGACCCAAGACATGGTGGTTACTAATAGACTTCCCACAGTACTTCTTCATTCCATGTGGACTCCTACAATGGCGGTGAGAATCACAGCTTCCCTTGAACTTCATCTGGGTAAGGCTTGGCCTGTATAAGAAAGTTTCATGCCTGTCTAATCTGATTTTCTTTTATGGTATTGACATGGTTGTTTTGAAACATAATTTACTTTCCAGTAATTTAAAATGTACAGAAAACTCCTAGCAATGGGAAAAAGTACTCACATTTGCCACGTCATCTAAAATACACTATGTGTTTCATCCAAAATGAGTGCATTCTCCTGCAGAACCAGCACATAACCTCCAAAATCAGGAAATCACATGGTTTCTACATTATAATGTAATCCACAGCCCCACTTCCACTTTCAGCAGTTGTTCAATTGTATGAATATATCTTTTTTTCCATCTTCATCCTTTTTTCTTTTTTTAGAGTGTTACTGAGACTTTCAGTTATTTTTTTCAAAGCTTTTTCTGGCTTTGGATTTGACTTGTTTGGATATCTCAGACTAGTGGAATCACAGAACGTTTGTCCTTTGTTGGTCTGGTTTATTTCACTTAATATGATGACCATAAGGTTCGTCCACAAGGTAGCATTGTCAGAATTAATGACTTTTAAGGGGTGAATCTTATTCCATTGTGTGTATACCACAGTTTGTTTATGGAATTGACTGCTATGGACACTTAGATTGCTTCTGTTTTTTGGCCAGTGTGAATCATGCTATTGTGAATATGACTGCAGAAATATCAATTTCTTCAGCCCCCTTTCCCAAACCTTTTGGGTACATAGCATGAAATAGAATGGAAATATATATTTATTCCATGTGTTAGTTTTGGAGTAATTTCTGTGATGTTTTGCATAGTGGCAGCACCATTTTAGTTTATATGGTAGAATACTGTTCAAGCTTTTGAATATATCCTGTGTTGCATATTAAGTCACCCACCGATGGACACTTGAATGGGTTCTACCTTTGGGCTATTGTGCATAATGTCACTATGAATATTTGTGTACCAGTTTTTGTTTGAACTATTAACATAGTACTATATATGAAAGAAACCGCAAGGACCTACTGTACAGTTTAGGAAACTGTATTGAATATCTTATGATAATGTATAATGGAACAGAATGTCAAAAGGAATATATGAAAAAGACATAATAGCCATAATAATTATTGTGCCAACATTATGAGTTATCATAGCAGTACTCAACATGTATTTATACATGCCACTAAGATATTCACATCTGTAAGTATATTTCACTGATCGATTATATAAAAAATAGAGAACTCAGAGAATAAATAAACTTCCTGTCATTGCTCATCATCATTTATGCACTATTACTCCCTGTAAACAGTCATTGTATAAGTGCTGGACTAGGAATTTACATTATTGTAAACCAAGAGATTGTGAAGATGTAAGGAAGTATAGCTTATTTAATTCCTTAATGAAGGATTATAGAACTCTATGTACGTGAAGTGAATGAAAGTCAGACAGTTTAATGGAGCCACATTATTACCACAGTGATGAGCTTCCACCCCACCCAATGTTAACTCACAATTAAATCCTGCAGTCGTCTGGCCTCAATGTGTGCTTCCTGCCATCCAGAAAGAAAAGGTGAGGAAGTCCTGACCAAATCGATGCTATTTTTCTTTTTTTGATTGTACTTTATCACAGGGCTTGGCAAAAAGAGGGCCTAAGCTGTTTTTAGAGTTCCATCCCAAGGCTTGCTATGGCATCTTACACATGTTGTAAAACTGCTGATTATTTTCAACAAAGGACAATGATCTGTACTTCAGTATCTGTTGCTTGAGCTGGAATAGCAGGCATCCCTTTAAGTGCAGTCCTTCATGCTGAAGTAGACATACCTGAAGCAGTAGCATGAGATGAACACATTTATCGTGTAGACCTCGCATCCCATGAATTTGTAATAATTTTGCAGTTATACCCATCATCATCGGAGGAGCTGGCTTGTCACAGTAATAACTGGAGTACCCAATATCACAGTTCCTTGACTTATTAATACTTCTTATGAGTACACTTATGAGTACTTCTTCTAATGTTCTTTGTCCTACTTCGGTCATGAACAGTAGAAGCTGATGGCAGTGGTTATTGAAATGTATATTGATTCCTAGGTGGCACAGTCAGTAAATAATCTGCCTACCAGTGCAGGAGATGGAAGTGATTTGGGTTTGATTCCTGGTTTGGAAAGATAACGTTTCATACACTCATTTTACGTGAACAAGTTTGATACTCATGAGTTTTTTTCTTCTGTATACAGAGAAACAAATGCTGTTCAACGACACTGAAAGAACCCTAATGTTGAAAATCAGATCTGTGTTGTGAGCAATGCTTAGAGATCCATGAGTTGAAGCATAGTATTATGCCCATCATCCTTGTATTTCCCTCAGTGAAATATTTTGAGAAAAGCTCTTCATTCATGGTATAGATTCATGAAGAAGCTAAATAGCATTAATCCTTTACGTTGAGAACTGTGAATTTAAATCTCCTGTGAATCATATGTGACAACCACACATACCAACATGATTTACTAGTGTTATATCAATATTTTTAGTCCTATTGTATTTCAACTAAAAATATCAATATATAATTGTACACACAGTCAAGACATAAAATCAGTGCAAATACAAAATATTCCATCCTTTGAGAAAGGGAGCAAAAATTCTATGTGCTTTGCCTATTGCATTTTTATGTTTTAGACCCTTAAGTATTTTATTCACCACACCCAACTGAATGATTAACAAATCTTCAGAGAAGAAAGGATCATTTCTCTTTAACAATGAGTAGTTCAGCTCCTCTCAAAGCAAAGTCATAAGTGAATCTAATTTTGTGTGAGACCATGAAGACTCAGTGTTTTCATTATGCTTGTGCATATGATGGGAGGTCTGAGAAGGTACTTCTGAAGGTTTATTCATACCAGTCATTCTCATATTTGTCTTTAAAGGTTTAATCACTGAGGTGTTCCTTCTACACTTGCACTAGGCTGAGTAGCAACATGCCCTTTCTCCCTGAGCTTGAGCTCACCACAGCCTAGTAGATGGAAATCGTCAGGATATTCTAGAAACCCTTTTTATTGCAGTCTCTTCAGGAGGTTACAACTGCTGCAAACCTCAGGATTTTACAAAGCACTTTTTACAACCTTAGATAAGGATAAAAAGTTAACACTCGTGACAGACACAGGCTTACATGGCCTGTACATGATTGTTGGCTTTGCTTTCATAATCATCCTGTTTCTTATACCCACTAAGATGTCACTGTATTTTTTTTATCATCATTTTATCTTTGGTGGTTTTTAGATCTATTATGGATTTTCCTATATATCTTCACTTATTGGTGAGGGTCTTATGTTAGTAGTAGTTACTAAAACTGACTTCCAGTCAGCTAGCTGTGGTAGAATAGGAAAAAGAATGACCAACTGTATACTATTAATATTATGTATTAATATGTTATTAGTTTTATTGTTTGCAGTCATCCAATTCTAAGTTTCTGCAATAAACTTTCAGAAAAATCACGTCCTTTTGAATGTCCATTTGACTGTATAGGAGCACGACAATGTTATTACATAAAATTGTTTACAGTTTCCATTACATTTCTCCCATTTGATGTAGATATCAGCCTTTGGTTCTATCAGTAGCATTGCAAGTAAAAAAAAAATTTATTAGAGCTCCTGTGGTAATTTTACTGTTAGCAATAAGTATAGCATAAAGTGGACACAGAAGAGGTTAGAGGAGACCAACTATGAAAGTTAGTTTAAAAGAAAATATACAATGTTGAATGATTACAGTAGGATTAAATTTATAGTTATGAAGTTCCTTTAGTATAGACAAGTATTATTCTATCCTTTCAGTTTCCTTTGCAGGGGTGTTAATGTACAGATTCCAGTACTATGGCTGGAGTGAATAATACTATCATTATTCATGAGAGCAACTCTACTAAATCCTAATGCTCATATCACTCAAGGTATTTTAATACCTATTATGTTAGTAATGTGTGTAGTTTGTGAAGTCACATAAGTTATATTCTTTCAAGCAATAGTATCAAACAGCTATGGCATCAATTGTGGATGTGAATAGATGTAGAATGTGAATCCGTTTCACTGTGACAAGTTATCAGTGAAGGTATTCTATTAACGCCAGTAAGAAAGCTGTGCAGAAATAATACAATGTTTAATAAGAAAACAAGATTTACTAATTTGTTTTATTATTCTTGTTCTTTTAAACCAATGTAATGACAACAGGCTTAACTTTTCATTAACTTGTATGACCATCAGCAGTTTGACCAAGTTGAAGAACATGACTTGTTTGTAGTCTTCCTCATCAGCTCATTCCATCTACTAGCTTTAAAATCATTTAGTACAGAGCTCAAACACTGTCTAGGTGTTAGTCTAGTGTTTTGTTTGATTATCATGCAGAATCATTTTAAAAGTAAAAGTATGCTTGTATGAGTTAGAGCTCTGATCCCAACAGTCCATGTAGAAGCTTCCACTGAGGAATGTACAGTAGTGAAATTTGTGAATGTGGTATACTGCGAGTCACAGTAAGTATAAACAGCTTCACAGGCTAGTTATTTGAAATGACCACTACTAATGACATTCTCATTCATTTGAGGACTAAATATTGCCAACTTAGGCTGTGTTTGCCAAATCGACTTTGAAGTATTCTTCACATAGTCCTTCACTGGTCATGGCACTTGTCAGATTGAAGAAATACGTATACTCATATTTTGTTTGAGATTTTAAAGTCATTCTCCAGTTTTCTTTGAGGAATGGTTCTGTATATGCCCCGTGCATCCCCAGATCCACTGATGTTCATGTGTCTTGAGGCTTCCCAGGTGGTGCTAGTGGTAAAGAACCGACCTGCCAATGCAGGAGACATAAGAGATGTGGCTTCAATCCCTGGGGCAGGAAGATCTCCTGAAGGAGAGCAGGCAAACCACTCCAGTATCCCTGCCTGGAGAATCCCCTGGATGGAGGAGCCTGGTGGGCCCTAGTCCAAACGATCCCGAAGAGCTGGACACAATGTCAGTGACTTAGCACAGCACATGATTCATTCTTGTAGCTGATATAACGGAGATGGCAGGTAAAGAGGTGCCAGCAGGCGAAGGTCAATATTCACCACTTTTAAACTTTGGAATTTATTGTGATATTTTACACCCATATTTGCATGACTTCATAGTTGGAGAATCTATGCATATGAAGGGCTGATTGTATTATATTTATGTTGAGGGAAGATTTATGTGGTTTGAGATCCTGGTCCCATTTCATTCATATGCAT
>NW_026871027.1:0-5000 GCF_033118175.1 Dama dama | reverse complement strand
GGTTAGGGTTAGGGTTAGGGTTAGGGTTAGGGTTAGGGTTAGGGTTAGGGTTAGGGTTAGGGTTAGGGTTAGGGTTAGGGTTAGGGTTAGGGTTAGGGTTAGGGTTAGGGTTAGGGTTAGGGTTAGGGTTAGGGTTAGGGTTAGGGTTAGGGTTAGGGTTAGGGTTAGGGTTAGGGTTAGGGTTAGGGTTAGGGTTAGGGTTAGGGTTAGGGTTAGGGTTAGGGTTAGGGTTAGGGTTAGGGTTAGGGTTAGGGTTAGGGTTAGGGTTAGGGTTAGGGTTAGGGTTAGGGTTAGGGTTAGGGTTAGGGTTAGGGTTAGGGTTAGGGTTAGGGTTAGGGTTAGGGTTAGGGTTAGGGTTAGGGTTAGGGTTAGGGTTAGGGTTAGGGTTAGGGTTAGGGTTAGGGTTAGGGTTAGGGTTAGGGTTAGGGTTAGGGTTAGGGTTAGGGTTAGGGTTAGGGTTAGGGTTAGGGTTAGGGTTAGGGTTAGGGTTAGGGTTAGGGTTAGGGTTAGGGTTAGGGTTAGGGTTAGGGTTAGGGTTAGGGTTAGGGTTAGGGTTAGGGTTAGGGTTAGGGTTAGGGTTAGGGTTAGGGTTAGGGTTAGGGTTAGGGTTAGGGTTAGGGTTAGGGTTAGGGTTAGGGTTAGGGTTAGGGTTAGGGTTAGGGTTAGGGTTAGGGTTAGGGTTAGGGTTAGGGTTAGGGTTAGGGTTAGGGTTAGGGTTAGGGTTAGGGTTAGGGTTAGGGTTAGGGTTAGGGTTAGGGTTAGGGTTAGGGTTAGGGTTAGGGTTAGGGTTAGGGTTAGGGTTAGGGTTAGGGTTAGGGTTAGGGTTAGGGTTAGGGTTAGGGTTAGGGTTAGGGTTAGGGTTAGGGTTAGGGTTAGGGTTAGGGTTAGGGTTAGGGTTAGGGTTAGGGTTAGGGTTAGGGTTAGGGTTAGGGTTAGGGTTAGGGTTAGGGTTAGGGTTAGGGTTAGGGTTAGGGTTAGGGTTAGGGTTAGGGTTAGGGTTAGGGTTAGGGTTAGGGTTAGGGTTAGGGTTAGGGTTAGGGTTAGGGTTAGGGTTAGGGTTAGGGTTAGGGTTAGGGTTAGGGTTAGGGTTAGGGTTAGGGTTAGGGTTAGGGTTAGGGTTAGGGTTAGGGTTAGGGTTAGGGTTAGGGTTAGGGTTAGGGTTAGGGTTAGGGTTAGGGTTAGGGTTAGGGTTAGGGTTAGGGTTAGGGTTAGGGTTAGGGTTAGGGTTAGGGTTAGGGTTAGGGTTAGGGTTAGGGTTAGGGTTAGGGTTAGGGTTAGGGTTAGGGTTAGGGTTAGGGTTAGGGTTAGGGTTAGGGTTAGGGTTAGGGTTAGGGTTAGGGTTAGGGTTAGGGTTAGGGTTAGGGTTAGGGTTAGGGTTAGGGTTAGGGTTAGGGTTAGGGTTAGGGTTAGGGTTAGGGTTAGGGTTAGGGTTAGGGTTAGGGTTAGGGTTAGGGTTAGGGTTAGGGTTAGGGTTAGGGTTAGGGTTAGGGTTAGGGTTAGGGTTAGGGTTAGGGTTAGGGTTAGGGTTAGGGTTAGGGTTAGGGTTAGGGTTAGGGTTAGGGTTAGGGTTAGGGTTAGGGTTAGGGTTAGGGTTAGGGTTAGGGTTAGGGTTAGGGTTAGGGTTAGGGTTAGGGTTAGGGTTAGGGTTAGGGTTAGGGTTAGGGTTAGGGTTAGGGTTAGGGTTAGGGTTAGGGTTAGGGTTAGGGTTAGGGTTAGGGTTAGGGTTAGGGTTAGGGTTAGGGTTAGGGTTAGGGTTAGGGTTAGGGTTAGGGTTAGGGTTAGGGTTAGGGTTAGGGTTAGGGTTAGGGTTAGGGTTAGGGTTAGGGTTAGGGTTAGGGTTAGGGTTAGGGTTAGGGTTAGGGTTAGGGTTAGGGTTAGGGTTAGGGTTAGGGTTAGGGTTAGGGTTAGGGTTAGGGTTAGGGTTAGGGTTAGGGTTAGGGTTAGGGTTAGGGTTAGGGTTAGGGTTAGGGTTAGGGTTAGGGTTAGGGTTAGGGTTAGGGTTAGGGTTAGGGTTAGGGTTAGGGTTAGGGTTAGGGTTAGGGTTAGGGTTAGGGTTAGGGTTAGGGTTAGGGTTAGGGTTAGGGTTAGGGTTAGGGTTAGGGTTAGGGTTAGGGTTAGGGTTAGGGTTAGGGTTAGGGTTAGGGTTAGGGTTAGGGTTAGGGTTAGGGTTAGGGTTAGGGTTAGGGTTAGGGTTAGGGTTAGGGTTAGGGTTAGGGTTAGGGTTAGGGTTAGGGTTAGGGTTAGGGTTAGGGTTAGGGTTAGGGTTAGGGTTAGGGTTAGGGTTAGGGTTAGGGTTAGGGTTAGGGTTAGGGTTAGGGTTAGGGTTAGGGTTAGGGTTAGGGTTAGGGTTAGGGTTAGGGTTAGGGTTAGGGTTAGGGTTAGGGTTAGGGTTAGGGTTAGGGTTAGGGTTAGGGTTAGGGTTAGGGTTAGGGTTAGGGTTAGGGTTAGGGTTAGGGTTAGGGTTAGGGTTAGGGTTAGGGTTAGGGTTAGGGTTAGGGTTAGGGTTAGGGTTAGGGTTAGGGTTAGGGTTAGGGTTAGGGTTAGGGTTAGGGTTAGGGTTAGGGTTAGGGTTAGGGTTAGGGTTAGGGTTAGGGTTAGGGTTAGGGTTAGGGTTAGGGTTAGGGTTAGGGTTAGGGTTAGGGTTAGGGTTAGGGTTAGGGTTAGGGTTAGGGTTAGGGTTAGGGTTAGGGTTAGGGTTAGGGTTAGGGTTAGGGTTAGGGTTAGGGTTAGGGTTAGGGTTAGGGTTAGGGTTAGGGTTAGGGTTAGGGTTAGGGTTAGGGTTAGGGTTAGGGTTAGGGTTAGGGTTAGGGTTAGGGTTAGGGTTAGGGTTAGGGTTAGGGTTAGGGTTAGGGTTAGGGTTAGGGTTAGGGTTAGGGTTAGGGTTAGGGTTAGGGTTAGGGTTAGGGTTAGGGTTAGGGTTAGGGTTAGGGTTAGGGTTAGGGTTAGGGTTAGGGTTAGGGTTAGGGTTAGGGTTAGGGTTAGGGTTAGGGTTAGGGTTAGGGTTAGGGTTAGGGTTAGGGTTAGGGTTAGGGTTAGGGTTAGGGTTAGGGTTAGGGTTAGGGTTAGGGTTAGGGTTAGGGTTAGGGTTAGGGTTAGGGTTAGGGTTAGGGTTAGGGTTAGGGTTAGGGTTAGGGTTAGGGTTAGGGTTAGGGTTAGGGTTAGGGTTAGGGTTAGGGTTAGGGTTAGGGTTAGGGTTAGGGTTAGGGTTAGGGTTAGGGTTAGGGTTAGGGTTAGGGTTAGGGTTAGGGTTAGGGTTAGGGTTAGGGTTAGGGTTAGGGTTAGGGTTAGGGTTAGGGTTAGGGTTAGGGTTAGGGTTAGGGTTAGGGTTAGGGTTAGGGTTAGGGTTAGGGTTAGGGTTAGGGTTAGGGTTAGGGTTAGGGTTAGGGTTAGGGTTAGGGTTAGGGTTAGGGTTAGGGTTAGGGTTAGGGTTAGGGTTAGGGTTAGGGTTAGGGTTAGGGTTAGGGTTAGGGTTAGGGTTAGGGTTAGGGTTAGGGTTAGGGTTAGGGTTAGGGTTAGGGTTAGGGTTAGGGTTAGGGTTAGGGTTAGGGTTAGGGTTAGGGTTAGGGTTAGGGTTAGGGTTAGGGTTAGGGTTAGGGTTAGGGTTAGGGTTAGGGTTAGGGTTAGGGTTAGGGTTAGGGTTAGGGTTAGGGTTAGGGTTAGGGTTAGGGTTAGGGTTAGGGTTAGGGTTAGGGTTAGGGTTAGGGTTAGGGTTAGGGTTAGGGTTAGGGTTAGGGTTAGGGTTAGGGTTAGGGTTAGGGTTAGGGTTAGGGTTAGGGTTAGGGTTAGGGTTAGGGTTAGGGTTAGGGTTAGGGTTAGGGTTAGGGTTAGGGTTAGGGTTAGGGTTAGGGTTAGGGTTAGGGTTAGGGTTAGGGTTAGGGTTAGGGTTAGGGTTAGGGTTAGGGTTAGGGTTAGGGTTAGGGTTAGGGTTAGGGTTAGGGTTAGGGTTAGGGTTAGGGTTAGGGTTAGGGTTAGGGTTAGGGTTAGGGTTAGGGTTAGGGTTAGGGTTAGGGTTAGGGTTAGGGTTAGGGTTAGGGTTAGGGTTAGGGTTAGGGTTAGGGTTAGGGTTAGGGTTAGGGTTAGGGTTAGGGTTAGGGTTAGGGTTAGGGTTAGGGTTAGGGTTAGGGTTAGGGTTAGGGTTAGGGTTAGGGTTAGGGTTAGGGTTAGGGTTAGGGTTAGGGTTAGGGTTAGGGTTAGGGTTAGGGTTAGGGTTAGGGTTAGGGTTAGGGTTAGGGTTAGGGTTAGGGTTAGGGTTAGGGTTAGGGTTAGGGTTAGGGTTAGGGTTAGGGTTAGGGTTAGGGTTAGGGTTAGGGTTAGGGTTAGGGTTAGGGTTAGGGTTAGGGTTAGGGTTAGGGTTAGGGTTAGGGTTAGGGTTAGGGTTAGGGTTAGGGTTAGGGTTAGGGTTAGGGTTAGGGTTAGGGTTAGGGTTAGGGTTAGGGTTAGGGTTAGGGTTAGGGTTAGGGTTAGGGTTAGGGTTAGGGTTAGGGTTAGGGTTAGGGTTAGGGTTAGGGTTAGGGTTAGGGTTAGGGTTAGGGTTAGGGTTAGGGTTAGGGTTAGGGTTAGGGTTAGGGTTAGGGTTAGGGTTAGGGTTAGGGTTAGGGTTAGGGTTAGGGTTAGGGTTAGGGTTAGGGTTAGGGTTAGGGTTAGGGTTAGGGTTAGGGTTAGGGTTAGGGTTAGGGTTAGGGTTAGGGTTAGGGTTAGGGTTAGGGTTAGGGTTAGGGTTAGGGTTAGGGTTAGGGTTAGGGTTAGGGTTAGGGTTAGGGTTAGGGTTAGGGTTAGGGTTAGGGTTAGGGTTAGGGTTAGGGTTAGGGTTAGGGTTAGGGTTAGGGTTAGGGTTAGGGTTAGGGTTAGGGTTAGGGTTAGGGTTAGGGTTAGGGTTAGGGTTAGGGTTAGGGTTAGGGTTAGGGTTAGGGTTAGGGTTAGGGTTAGGGTTAGGGTTAGGGTTAGGGTTAGGGTTAGGGTTAGGGTTAGGGTTAGGGTTAGGGTTAGGGTTAGGGTTAGGG
>NW_026871025.1:0-149598 GCF_033118175.1 Dama dama | reverse complement strand
CTTTTGAAGCTCTTCATATTTTTTCTTTCTTTTCTTTTTTTCTTTTTTCTTTCTTTTTTTTTTTTTTTTTCCTTTTTTTTCTTTTCTTTTTTTTCTTTTTCTTTTTCCTTTTTTTTCTTTTTTTCCTTTCTTTTTTTTCTTTTCTTTTCTTTTTTTTCTTTTTCTTTTTTTTCTTTTCTTTTCTTTTTTCTTTTTTCTTTTTTTTTTTTTTCTTTTTTTTCTTTCTTTTTTTTTTTCTTTTTTTTCTTTCTTTTTTCTTTCTTTTTTTTTTTTTTTTTCTTTTTTTTTCCTTTTTTTCCTTCCTTTTTTTTCTTTTTTTTTTTTTTCCTTTTCCTTTTTTCTTTCTTTTTTTTTCTTTTTTTTCTTTTTTTTTCTTTCTTTTTCTTTTGAAGCTCTTCATATTTTTCACACATTTTCAAGCTCTTCTTGTTTTTGAACACCGCTTCATGCTCCTCCTATTTTTCAAACCGTTTCATGCTCCTCATGTATTTCACACCTTTTGAAGCTCTTCATATGTTTCACACCTTTTCAGGCTCTTCATGTTTTTCAACACGGCTTCATGCTCCTCCTATTTTTCAGACCGTTTCATGCTCCTCATGTATTTCACACCTTTTGAAGCTCTTCATATTTTTCACACATTTTCAAGCTCTTCTTGTTTTTGAACACCGCTTCATGCTCCTCCTATTTTTCAAACCGTTTCATGCTCCTCATATATTTCACACCTTTTGAAGCTCTTCATATTTTTCACACCTTTTCAGGCTCTTCATGTTTTTGAACACCGCTTCATACTCTTCCTATTTTTCAGACCGTATAATGCTCCTCATGTGTTTGACAACATTTGAAGCTCTTCATATTTTTCACACTTTTTCAGGCTCTTCATTATTCTGAACATCGCTTCTTGCTCCTCCTATTTTTTAGACCGTTTCATGCTCCTCATATTTCTGACACCTTTTGAAGCTCTTCATATTTTTCAAACCTTTTCAGCTCTTCATGTTTTTGAACACCGCTTCATGCTCCTCCTATTTTTCAAACCGTTTCATGCTCCTCATATATTTCACACCTTTTGAAGCTCTTCATATTTTTCACACCTTTTCAGGCTCTTCATGTTTTTCAACACCACTTCTTGCTTCTCCTATTTTTCAGACCGATTAATGCTCCTCATATTTTTGACAACTTCTGAAGCTCTTCATATTTTTGACACCTTTTGAAGCTCTTCATATTTTTCACACCTTTTCAGGCTCTTCATGTTTTTGAACACCACTTCATGCTCCTCCTATTTTACAGAGAGTTTCAGGCTCCTCATGTATTTCACACCTTTTGAAGCTCTTCATATTTTTCACACCTTTTCAGTCTCTTCATGTTTTTCAACACCGTTTCATGCTGCTTATATTTTTCAGACCGTTTCATGCTCCTCATATCTTTCACACCTTTTGAAGCTCTTCATATTTTTCACACCTTTTCAGGCTCTTCAGGTTTTTCAACACCGTTTCATGATCCTCCTATTTTCAGACCGTATCATGCTCCTCATATTTTTCACATCTTTTGAAGCTCTTCGTATTTTTCACACATTTTCAGGCTCTTCATGTTTTTGAACACCACTTCATGCTCCTCCTATTTTTCAGAGAGTTTCATGCTCCTCATGTATTTCACACCTTTTGAAGCTCTTCATATATTTCACACCTTTTCAGGCTCTTCATGTTTTTCAACACCACTTCATGCTCTTCGTATTTTTCAGACCGTTTCTTGCCCCTCATATTTTTGACACCTTTTGAAGGTCTTCATATTTTTCACACTTTTCAGGCTCTTCATGTTTTTGAACACCGCTTCATGCTCCTCCTATTTTTGACACCTTTTGAAGCTCTTCATATTTTTCACACATTTTCAAGCTCTTCTTGTTTTTGAACACCGCTTCATGCTCCTCCTATTTTTCAAACCGTTTCATGCTCCTCATGTATTTCACACCTTTTGAAGCTCTTCATATGTTTCACACCTTTTCAGGCTCTTCATGTTTTTCAACACGGCTTCATGCTCCTCCTATTTTTCAGACCGTTTCATGCTCCTCATGTATTTCACACCTTTTGAAGCTCTTCATATTTTTCACACATTTTCAAGCTCTTCTTGTTTTTGAACACTGCTTCATGCTCCTCCTATTTTTCAAACCGTTTCATGCTCCTCATATATTTCACACCTTTTGAAGCTCTTCATATTTTTCACACCTTTTCAGGCTCTTCATGTTTTTCAACACCACTTCTTGCTTCTCCTATTTTTCAGACCGATTAATGCTCCTCATATTTTTGACAACTTCTGAAGCTCTTCATATTTTTGACACCTTTTGAAGCTCTTCATATTTTTCACACCTTTTCAGGCTCTTCATGTTTTTGAACACCACTTCATGCTCCTCCTATTTTACAGAGAGTTTCAGGCTCCTCATGTATTTCACACCTTTTGAAGCTCTTCATATTTTTCACACCTTTTCAGTCTCTTCATGTTTTTCAACACCGTTTCATGCTGCTTATATTTTTCAGACCGTTTCATGCTCCTCATATCTTTCACACCTTTTGAAGCTCTTCATATTTTTCACACCTTTTCAGGCTCTTCAGGTTTTTCAACACCGTTTCATGATCCTCCTATTTTTCAGACCGTATCATGCTCCTCATATTTTTCACATCTTTTGAAGCTCTTCGTATTTTTCACACATTTTCAGGCTCTTCATGTTTTTGAACACCACTTCATGCTCCTCCTATTTTTCAGAGAGTTTCATGCTCCTCATGTATTTCACACCTTTTGAAGCTCTTCATATATTTCACACCTTTTCAGGCTCTTCATGTTTTTCAACACCACTTCATGCTCTTCGTATTTTTCAGACCGTTTCTTGCCCCTCATATTTTTGACACCTTTTGAAGGTCTTCATATTTTTCACACTTTTCAGGCTCTTCATGTTTTTGAACACCGCTTCATGCTCCTCCTATTTTTGACACCTTTTGAAGCTCTTCATATTTTTCACACATTTTCAAGCTCTTCTTGTTTTTGAACACCGCTTCATGCTCCTCCTATTTTTCAAACCGTTTCATGCTCCTCATGTATTTCACACCTTTTGAAGCTCTTCATATGTTTCACACCTTTTCAGGCTCTTCATGTTTTTCAACACGGCTTCATGCTCCTCCTATTTTTCAGACCGTTTCATGCTCCTCATGTATTTCACACCTTTTGAAGCTCTTCATATTTTTCACACATTTTCAAGCTCTTCTTGTTTTTGAACACTGCTTCATGCTCCTCCTATTTTTCAAACCGTTTCATGCTCCTCATATATTTCACACCTTTTGAAGCTCTTCATATTTTTCACACCTTTTCAGGCTCTTCATGTTTTTGAACACCGCTTCATACTCTTCCTATTTTTCAGACCGTATAATGCTCCTCATGTGTTTGACAACATTTGAAGCTCTTCATATTTTTCACACTTTTTCAGCCTCTTCATTATTCTGAACATCGCTTCTTGCTCCTCCTATTTTTTAGACCGTTTCATGCTCCTCATATTTCTGACACCTTTTGAAGCTCTTCATATTTTTCAAACCTTTTCAGCTCTTCATGTTTTTGAACACCGCTTCATGCTCCTCCTATTTTTCAAACCGTTTCATGCTCCTCATATATTTCACACCTTTTGAAGCTCTTCATATTTTTCACACCTTTTCAGGCTCTTCATGTTTTTCAACACCACTTCTTGCTTCTCCTATTTTTCAGACCGATTAATGCTCCTCATATTTTTGACAACTTCTGAAGCTCTTCATATTTTTGACACCTTTTGAAGCTCTTCATATTTTTCACACCTTTTCAGGCTCTTCATGTTTTTGAACACCACTTCATGCTCCTCCTATTTTACAGAGAGTTTCAGGCTCCTCATGTATTTCACACCTTTTGAAGCTCTTCATATTTTTCACACCTTTTCAGTCTCTTCATGTTTTTCAACACCGTTTCATGCTGCTTATATTTTTCAGACCGTTTCATGCTCCTCATATCTTTCACACCTTTTGAAGCTCTTCATATTTTTCACACCTTTTCAGGCTCTTCAGGTTTTTCAACACCGTTTCATGATCCTCCTATTTTTCAGACCGTATCATGCTCCTCATATTTTTCACATCTTTTGAAGCTCTTCGTATTTTTCACACATTTTCAGGCTCTTCATGTTTTTGAACACCACTTCATGCTCCTCCTATTTTTCAGAGAGTTTCATGCTCCTCATGTATTTCACACCTTTTGAAGCTCTTCATATATTTCACACCTTTTCAGGCTCTTCATGTTTTTCAACACCACTTCATGCTCTTCGTATTTTTCAGACCGTTTCTTGCCCCTCATATTTTTGACACCTTTTGAAGGTCTTCATATTTTTCACACTTTTCAGGCTCTTCATGTTTTTGAACACCGCTTCATGCTCCTCCTATTTTTGACACCTTTTGAAGCTCTTCATATTTTTCACACATTTTCAAGCTCTTCTTGTTTTTGAACACCGCTTCATGCTCCTCCTATTTTTCAAACCGTTTCATGCTCCTCATGTATTTCACACCTTTTGAAGCTCTTCATATGTTTCACACCTTTTCAGGCTCTTCATGTTTTTCAACACGGCTTCATGCTCCTCCTATTTTTCAGACCGTTTCATGCTCCTCATGTATTTCACACCTTTTGAAGCTCTTCATATTTTTCACACATTTTCAAGCTCTTCTTGTTTTTGAACACCGCTTCATGCTCCTCCTATTTTTCAAACCGTTTCATGCTCCTCATATATTTCACACCTTTTGAAGCTCTTCATATTTTTCACACCTTTTCAGGCTCTTCATGTTTTTGAACACCGCTTCATACTCTTCCTATTTTTCAGACCGTATAATGCTCCTCATGTGTTTGACAACATTTGAAGCTCTTCATATTTTTCACACTTTTTCAGGCTCTTCATTATTCTGAACATCGCTTCTTGCTCCTCCTATTTTTTAGACCGTTTCATGCTCCTCATATTTCTGACACCTTTTGAAGCTCTTCATATTTTTCAAACCTTTTCAGCTCTTCATGTTTTTGAACACCGCTTCATGCTCCTCCTATTTTTCAGACCGTTTCATGCTCCACTTGTATTTCACCCCTTTTGAAGCTCTTCATATATTTCACTCCTTTTCAGGCTCCTCATGTTTTTGAACAGCGTTTCATGCTCCTTCTATTCTTCATACCGTTTCATGCTCCTCATGTTCTTGACACCTTTTGAAGCTCTTCAATTTTTTCACACCTTTCAGGTTCTTCATGTTTTTCAACACCACTTCATGCTCCTCCTATTTTTCATACTGTTTCTTGCTTCTCTTGTATTTCACACGTTTTGAAGCTCTTCATATTTTTCACAGCTTTTCAGGCTCTTCATGTGTTTGAACACCGCTTCATGCTCCTCCTATTTTTCACACGTTTTGAATCTCTCCATATTTTGTCACACCTTTTCGGACTCTTCATGTTTTTGAACACTGCTTCATGCTCCTCCTATTTTTCAGACCGTATAATGCTCCTCATGTGTTTGACAACATTTGAAGCTCTTCATATTTTTCACACTTTTTCAGGCTCTTCATTATTCTGAACACCGCTTCTTGCTCCTCCTATTTTTTAGACCGTTTCATGCTCCTCATATTTCTGACACCTTTTGAAGCTCTTCATATTTTTCACACCTTTTCAGCTCTTCATGTTTTTGAACACCGCTTCATGCTCCTTCTATTCTTCATACCGTTTCATGCTCCTCATATTTTTGACACCTTTTGAAGCTCTTCAATTTTTTCACACCTTTCAGTTTCTTCATGTTTTTCAACACCACTTCATGCTCCTCCTATTTTTCATACTGTTTCTTGCTTCTCTTGTATTTCACACCTTTTGAAGCTCTTCATATTTTTCACAGCTTTTCAGGCTCTTCATGTTTTTCAACACCACTTCTTCCTTCTCCTATTTTTCAGACCGTTTCATGCTCATCTAGTTTTTGACATCTTTTGAAGCTCTTCATATTTTTCACACCTTTTGAAGCTCTTCATATTTTTCACACGTTTTCAGGTTCTTCATGTTTTTCACCACCGCTTCATGCTCATCCTATTTTCCAGACCGCTTCATGCTCCTCATATTTTTGACACGTTTTGAAGCTATTCATAATTTTCACACATTTTGAACCTCCTCATATTTTTCACGCGTTTTCAGGCTCTTCATGTTTTTGAACACCGCTTCATGCTCCTCCTATTTTTCAGACCGTTTCATGCTCCTCATGTATTTCACACCTTTGGAAGCTCTTCATATTTTTCAAACCTTTTCAGGCTCTTCATGTATTTCAACACCACTTCATGATCCTCATCTTTTTCAGACCGTTTCATGCTCATCTCATTTTTGACACATTTTGAAGCTCTTCATATTTTTCACACCTTTTGAAGCTCTTCATATTTTTCACACCTTTTCAGGCTCTTCATGTTTTTGAACACCGTTTCATGCTCCTCCTATATTTCAAACCGTTTCATGATCCTCATGTATTTCACACCTTTGAACCTCTTCATATTTTACACACCTTTTCAGGCTCTTCCTGTATTTTAACACCACTTCATGCTCCTCATCTTTTTCAGACCGTTTCATGCTCATCTCTTTTTTGTCACATTTTTAAGCTCTTCATAATTTTCACACCTTTTGAAGCTCTTCATATTTTTCACACCTTTTCAGGCTCTTCATGTTTTTGAACACTGCTTCATGCTCCTCCTATTTTTCAGGTCATTTCATGCTCCTCATATTTTTGAAACCTTTTGAAGCTCTTCATATTTTTCACTCCTTTTCAGGCTCCACATGTTTTTGAACAGCGCATCATGCTCCTCCTATTTTCAGACCGTTCCATGCTCCTCATATTTTTGACACCTTTTGAAGCTCTTCATAAATTTCCCCCCTTTTCAGGCTCTTCATGTTTTTCAACACCACTTCATCCTCCAAAAATTTTTCAGACGGCTTCATGCTCATCTCATTTTTGACACCTTTTGAAGCTCTTCCTATTTTTGACACCTTTTGAATCTCTTCATATTTTTCACAACTTTTCAGGCTCTTCATGTTTTTGAACACCGCTTCATGCTCCTCCTATATTTCAGACCATTTCATGCTCCTCATATTTTTCACAGCGTTTGAAGCTCTTCAAATATTGCACACATTTTCAGGCTATACATGTTTTTCAACACAAATTCATGCTCCCCCTATTTTTCAGACCGTTTCATGCTCATCTCATTTTTGACATCTTTTGAAACTCTTCATATTTTTCACAGCTTTTGAAGCTCTTCATGTTTTTGAACACCACTTCATGCTCCTCCTATTTTACAGAGAGTTTCAGGCTCCTCATGTATTTCACACCTTTTGAAGCTCTTCATATTTTTCACACCTTTTCAGTCTCTTCATGTTTTTCAACACCGTTTCATGCTGCTTATATTTTTCAGACCGTTTCATGCTCCTCATATCTTTCACACCTTTTGAAGCTCTTCATATTTTTCACACTTTTTCAGGCTCTTCAGGTTTTTCAACACCGTTTCATGATCCTCCTATTTTTCAGACCGTATCATGCTCCTCATATTTTTCACATCTTTTGAAGCTCTTCGTATTTTTCACACATTTTCAGGCTCTTCATGTTTTTGAACACCACTTCATGCTCCTCCTATTTTTCAGAGAGTTTCATGCTCCTCATGTATTTCACACCTTTTGAAGCTCTTCATATATTTCACACCTTTTCAGGCTCTTCATGTTTTTCAACACCACTTCATGCTCTTCGTATTTTTCAGACCGTTTCTTGCCCCTCATATTTTTGACACCTTTTGAAGGTCTTCATATTTTTCACACTTTTCAGGCTCTTCATGTTTTTGAACACCGCTTCATGCTCCTCCTATTTTTGACACCTTTTGAAGCTCTTCATATTTTTCACACATTTTCAAGCTCTTCTTGTTTTTGAACACCGCTTCATGCTCCTCCTATTTTTCAAACCGTTTCATGCTCCTCATGTATTTCACACCTTTTGAAGCTCTTCATATGTTTCACACCTTTTCAGGCTCTTCATGTTTTTCAACACGGCTTCATGCTCCTCCTATTTTTCAGACCGTTTCATGCTCCTCATGTATTTCACACCTTTTGAAGCTCTTCATATTTTTCACACATTTTCAAGCTCTTCTTGTTTTTGAACACCGCTTCATGCTCCTCCTATTTTTCAAACCGTTTCATGCTCCTCATATATTTCACACCTTTTGAAGCTCTTCATATTTTTCACACCTTTTCAGGCTCTTCATGTTTTTCAACACCACTTCTTGCTTCTCCTATTTTTCAGACCGATTAATGCTCCTCATATTTTTGACAACTTCTGAAGCTCTTCATATTTTTGACACCTTTTGAAGCTCTTCATATTTTTCACACCTTTTCAGGCTCTTCATGTTTTTGAACACCACTTCATGCTCCTCCTATTTTACAGAGAGTTTCAGGCTCCTCATGTATTTCACACCTTTTGAAGCTCTTCATATTTTTCACACCTTTTCAGTCTCTTCATGTTTTTCAACACCGTTTCATGCTGCTTATATTTTTCAGACCGTTTCATGCTCCTCATATCTTTCACACCTTTTGAAGCTCTTCATATTTTTCACACCTTTTCAGGCTCTTCAGGTTTTTCAACACCGTTTCATGATCCTCCTATTTTTCAGACCGTATCATGCTCCTCATATTTTTCACATCTTTTGAAGCTCTTCGTATTTTTCACACATTTTCAGGCTCTTCATGTTTTTGAACACCACTTCATGCTCCTCCTATTTTTCAGAGAGTTTCATGCTCCTCATGTATTTCACACCTTTTGAAGCTCTTCATATATTTCACACCTTTTCAGGCTCTTCATGTTTTTCAACACCACTTCATGCTCTTCGTATTTTTCAGACCGTTTCTTGCCCCTCATATTTTTGACACCTTTTGAAGGTCTTCATATTTTTCACACTTTTCAGGCTCTTCATGTTTTTGAACACCGCTTCATGCTCCTCCTATTTTTGACACCTTTTGAAGCTCTTCATATTTTTCACACATTTTCAAGCTCTTCTTGTTTTTGAACACCGCTTCATGCTCCTCCTATTTTTCAAACCGTTTCATGCTCCTCATGTATTTCACACCTTTTGAAGCTCTTCATATGTTTCACACCTTTTCAGGCTCTTCATGTTTTTCAACACGGCTTCATGCTCCTCCTATTTTTCAGACCGTTTCATGCTCCTCATGTATTTCACACCTTTTGAAGCTCTTCATATTTTTCACACATTTTCAAGCTCTTCTTGTTTTTGAACACCGCTTCATGCTCCTCCTATTTTTCAAACCGTTTCATGCTCCTCATATATTTCACACCTTTTGAAGCTCTTCATATTTTTCACACCTTTTCAGGCTCTTCATGTTTTTGAACACCGCTTCATACTCTTCCTATTTTTCAGACCGTATAATGCTCCTCATGTGTTTGACAACATTTGAAGCTCTTCATATTTTTCACACTTTTTCAGGCTCTTCATTATTCTGAACATCGCTTCTTGCTCCTCCTATTTTTTAGACCGTTTCATGCTCCTCATATTTCTGACACCTTTTGAAGCTCTTCATATTTTTCAAACCTTTTCAGCTCTACATGTTTTTGAACACCGCTTCATGCTCCTCCTATTTTTCAGACCGTTTCATGCTCCACTTGTATTTCACCCCTTTTGAAGCTCTTCATATATTTCACTCCTTTTCAGGCTCCTCATGTTTTTGAACAGCGTTTCATGCTCCTTCTATTCTTCATACCGTTTCATGCTCCTCATGTTCTTGACACCTTTTGAAGCTCTTCAATTTTTTCACACCTTTCAGGTTCTTCATGTTTTTCAACACCACTTCATGCTCCTCCTATTTTTCATACTGTTTCTTGCTTCTCTTGTATTTCACACGTTTTGAAGCTCTTCATATTTTTCACAGCTTTTCAGGCTCTTCATGTGTTTGAACACCGCTTCATGCTCCTCCTATTTTTCACACGTTTTGAATCTCTCCATATTTTGTCACACCTTTTCGGACTCTTCATGTTTTTGAACACTGCTTCATGCTCCTCCTATTTTTCAGACCGTATAATGCTCCTCATGTGTTTGACAACATTTGAAGCTCTTCATATTTTTCACACTTTTTCAGGCTCTTCATTATTCTGAACACCGCTTCTTGCTCCTCCTATTTTTTAGACCGTTTCATGCTCCTCATATTTCTGACACCTTTTGAAGCTCTTCATATTTTTCACACCTTTTCAGCTCTTCATGTTTTTGAACACCGCTTCATGCTCCTTCTATTCTTCATACCGTTTCATGCTCCTCATATTTTTGACACCTTTTGAAGCTCTTCAATTTTTTCACACCTTTCAGTTTCTTCATGTTTTTCAACACCACTTCATGCTCCTCCTATTTTTCATACTGTTTCTTGCTTCTCTTGTATTTCACACCTTTTGAAGCTCTTCATATTTTTCACACCTTTTCAGGCTCTTCATGTTTTTCAACACCACTTCTTGCTTCTCCTATTTTTCAGACCGTTTCATGCTCATCTAGTTTTTGACATCTTTTGAAGCTCTTCATATTTTTCACACCTTTTGAAGCTCTTCATATTTTTCACACGTTTTCAGGTTCTTCATGTTTTTCACCACCGCTTCATGCTCATCCTATTTTCCAGACCGCTTCATGCTCCTCATATTTTTGACACGTTTTGAAGCTATTCATAATTTTCACACATTTTGAACCTCCTCATATTTTTCACGCGTTTTCAGGCTCTTCATGTTTTTGAACACCGCTTC
The DNA here is from genome assembly GCF_033118175.1 of Dama dama. Lineage (NCBI taxonomy): Eukaryota > Metazoa > Chordata > Mammalia > Artiodactyla > Cervidae > Dama > Dama dama. The sequence continues at coordinate 138,773 of NW_026871025.1, read as the reverse complement.
ATGCTCCTCCTATTTTTCAGACCGTTTCATGCTCCTCATGTATTTCACACCTTTGGAAGCTCTTCATATTTTTCAAACCTTTTCAGGCTCTTCCTGTATTTTAACACCACTTCATGCTCCTCATCTTTTTCAGACCGTTTCATGCTCATCTCTTTTTTGTCACATTTTTAAGCTCTTCATAATTTTCACACCTTTTGAAGCTCTTCATATTTTTCACACCTTTTCAGGCTCTTCATGTTTTTGAACACTGCTTCATGCTCCTCCTATTTTTCAGGTCATTTCATGCTCCTCATATTTTTGAAACCTTTTGAAGCTCTTCATATTTTTCACTCCTTTTCAGGTTCCACATGTTTTTGAACAGCGCATCATGCTCCTCCTATTTTCAGACCGTTCCATGCTCCTCATATTTTTGACACCTTTTGAAGCTCTTCATTAATTTCCCCCCTTTTCAGGCTCTTCATGTTTTTCAACACCACTTCATCCTCCAAAAATTTTTCAGACGGCTTCATGCTCATCTCATTTTTGACACCTTTTGAAGCTCTTCATATTTTTGACACCTTTTGAATCTCTTCATATTTTTCACAACTTTTCAGGCTCTTCATGTTTTTGAACACCGCTTCATGCTCCTCCTATATTTCAGACCATTTCAGGCTCCTCATATTTTTCACAGCGTTTGAAGCTCTTCAAATATTGCACACATTTTCAGGCTATACATGTTTTTCAACACAAATTCATGCTCCCCCTATTTTTCAGACCGTTTCATGCTCATCTCATTTTTGACATCTTTTGAAACTCTTCATATTTTTCACAGCTTTTGAAGCTCTTCATATTTTTCACACGTTTTCAGGCTCTTTATGATTTTCAACACCGCTTCTTGCTCCTCCTAATTTTCAGACCGTTTCATGCTCCTCATATTTTTGACACCTTTTGAAGCTCTTCATATTTTTCACTCCTTTTCAGGCTCTTCATGTTTTTGAACACCGCTTCATGCTCCTCCTATTTTTGACACCTTTTGAAGCTCTTCATATTTTTCACTCCTTTTCAGGCTCTTCATGTTTTTGAACACCGCTTCATGATCCTCCTATTTTTGACACCTTTTGAAGCTCTTCATATTTTTCACACCTTTTCAGGCTCTTCATGTTTTTCAACACCACTTCATGCTTCTCCTATTTTTCAGCCCGTTTCATGCTCCTCATGTATTTCACACCTTTTGAAGCTCTTCATACTTTTCACACCTTTTCAGGCTCTTCATGTTTTTGATCACCATTTCATGCTCCTCCCATTTTTCAGATCGTTTCATGCTCCTCATATTTTTGACGCCTTTTGAAGCTGTTCATATTTTTCACACCTTTTGAAGCTCTTCATATTTTTCACACCGTTTCAGGCTCTTCATGTTTTTCCACACTGTTTCATGCTCCTCCTATTTTTCAGACCGTTTCATGCTCCTCATAATTTTGACACCCTTTGAAGCTCTTCTTATATTTCACACCTTTTCAGACTCTTCATGTTTTTGAACACCGCTTAAAGTTCCTCCTTTCTTTCGAGCGTTTCACGATCCTCATATTTTTGACACCTTTTGAAGCTCTTCATATTTTTCACGCCTTTTCAGGCTCTTCATGTTTTTGAACACGGTTTCATGCTCCTCCTATATTTCAAACCGTTTCATACTCCTCATATTTTTCACACCTTTTAAAGCTCTTCATATTGTTCACACCTTATCAGGCTCTTCATGTTTTTGTACACCGTTTCATGTTCCTCGTATTTTTCAGGCCATTTCATGCTCGTCATGTATTTCACACATTTGAAGCTCTTCACATTTTTCACACCTTTTCAGGCTCTTCATGTTTTTGTACACCGTTTCATGATCCTCCTATTTTCAAACCATTTCATGCTCTTCATATTTTTGACACCTTTTGAAGCTCTTCATTTTTTTCACACCTTTTCAGGCTCTTCATGTTTTTCCACACCAATTCATGCTTCCCCTAATTTTCAGACCGTTTCATGCTCCTTATGTATTTCACACCTTTTGAAGCTCTTCATATTTTTCACACCTTTCAGGCTCTTCATGTTTTTCAACACCGTTTCATGCTGCTTCTATTTTTCAGACCGTTTCATGGTCCTCATATTTTTCACACCTTTTGAAGCTCTTCATATTTTTCACACCTTTTCAGGCTCTTCATGTTTTTGAACACATCTTCATGCTCCTCCTATTTTTCAGACCGTTTCATGCTCCTCATATTTCTGACACCTTTTGAAGCTCTTCATATTTTTCAAACCTTTTCAGCTCTACATGTTTTTGAACACCGCTTCATGCTCCTCCTATTTTTCAGACCGTTTCATGCTCCACTTGTATTTCACCCCTTTTGAAGCTCTTCATATATTTCACTCCTTTTCAGGCTCCTCATGTTTTTGAACAGCGTTTCATGCTCCTTCTATTCTTCATACCGTTTCATGCTCCTCATGTTCTTGACACCTTTTGAAGCTCTTCAATTTTTTCACACCTTTCAGGTTCTTCATGTTTTTCAACACCACTTCATGCTCCTCCTATTTTTCATACTGTTTCTTGCTTCTCTTGTATTTCACACGTTTTGAAGCTCTTCATATTTTTCACAGCTTTTCAGGCTCTTCATGTGTTTGAACACCGCTTCATGCTCCTCCTATTTTTCACACGTTTTGAATCTCTCCATATTTTGTCACACCTTTTCGGACTCTTCATGTTTTTGAACACTGCTTCATGCTCCTCCTATTTTTCAGACCGTATAATGCTCCTCATGTGTTTGACAACATTTGAAGCTCTTCATATTTTTCACACTTTTTCAGGCTCTTCATTATTCTGAACACCGCTTCTTGCTCCTCCTATTTTTTAGACCGTTTCATGCTCCTCATATTTCTGACACCTTTTGAAGCTCTTCATATTTTTCACACCTTTTCAGCTCTTCATGTTTTTGAACACCGCTTCATGCTCCTTCTATTCTTCATACCGTTTCATGCTCCTCATATTTTTGACACCTTTTGAAGCTCTTCAATTTTTTCACACCTTTCAGTTTCTTCATGTTTTTCAACACCACTTCATGCTCCTCCTATTTTTCATACTGTTTCTTGCTTCTCTTGTATTTCACACCTTTTGAAGCTCTTCATATTTTTCACACCTTTTCAGGCTCTTCATGTTTTTCAACACCACTTCTTGCTTCTCCTATTTTTCAGACCGTTTCATGCTCATCTAGTTTTTGACATCTTTTGAAGCTCTTCATATTTTTCACACCTTTTGAAGCTCTTCATATTTTTCACACGTTTTCAGGTTCTTCATGTTTTTCACCACCGCTTCATGCTCATCCTATTTTCCAGACCGCTTCATGCTCCTCATATTTTTGACACGTTTTGAAGCTATTCATAATTTTCACACATTTTGAACCTCCTCATATTTTTCACGCGTTTTCAGGCTCTTCATGTTTTTGAACACCGCTTCATGCTCCTCCTATTTTTCAGACCGTTTCATGCTCCTCATGTATTTCACACCTTTGGAAGCTCTTCATATTTTTCAAACCTTTTCAGGCTCTTCCTGTATTTTAACACCACTTCATGCTCCTCATCTTTTTCAGACCGTTTCATGCTCATCTCTTTTTTGTCACATTTTTAAGCTCTTCATAATTTTCACACCTTTTGAAGCTCTTCATATTTTTCACACCTTTTCAGGCTCTTCATGTTTTTGAACACTGCTTCATGCTCCTCCTATTTTTCAGGTCATTTCATGCTCCTCATATTTTTGAAACCTTTTGAAGCTCTTCATATTTTTCACTCCTTTTCAGGTTCCACATGTTTTTGAACAGCGCATCATGCTCCTCCTATTTTCAGACCGTTCCATGCTCCTCATATTTTTGACACCTTTTGAAGCTCTTCATTAATTTCCCCCCTTTTCAGGCTCTTCATGTTTTTCAACACCACTTCATCCTCCAAAAATTTTTCAGACGGCTTCATGCTCATCTCATTTTTGACACCTTTTGAAGCTCTTCATATTTTTGACACCTTTTGAATCTCTTCATATTTTTCACAACTTTTCAGGCTCTTCATGTTTTTGAACACCGCTTCATGCTCCTCCTATATTTCAGACCATTTCAGGCTCCTCATATTTTTCACAGCGTTTGAAGCTCTTCAAATATTGCACACATTTTCAGGCTATACATGTTTTTCAACACAAATTCATGCTCCCCCTATTTTTCAGACCGTTTCATGCTCATCTCATTTTTGACATCTTTTGAAACTCTTCATATTTTTCACAGCTTTTGAAGCTCTTCATATTTTTCACACGTTTTCAGGCTCTTTATGATTTTCAACACCGCTTCTTGCTCCTCCTAATTTTCAGACCGTTTCATGCTCCTCATATTTTTGACACCTTTTGAAGCTCTTCATATTTTTCACTCCTTTTCAGGCTCTTCATGTTTTTGAACACCGCTTCATGCTCCTCCTATTTTTGACACCTTTTGAAGCTCTTCATATTTTTCACTCCTTTTCAGGCTCTTCATGTTTTTGAACACCGCTTCATGATCCTCCTATTTTTGACACCTTTTGAAGCTCTTCATATTTTTCACACCTTTTCAGGCTCTTCATGTTTTTCAACACCACTTCATGCTTCTCCTATTTTTCAGCCCGTTTCATGCTCCTCATGTATTTCACACCTTTTGAAGCTCTTCATACTTTTCACACCTTTTCAGGCTCTTCATGTTTTTGATCACCATTTCATGCTCCTCCCATTTTTCAGATCGTTTCATGCTCCTCATATTTTTGACGCCTTTTGAAGCTGTTCATATTTTTCACACCTTTTGAAGCTCTTCATATTTTTCACACCGTTTCAGGCTCTTCATGTTTTTCCACACTGTTTCATGCTCCTCCTATTTTTCAGACCGTTTCATGCTCCTCATAATTTTGACACCCTTTGAAGCTCTTCTTATATTTCACACCTTTTCAGACTCTTCATGTTTTTGAACACCGCTTAAAGTTCCTCCTTTCTTTCGAGCGTTTCACGATCCTCATATTTTTGACACCTTTTGAAGCTCTTCATATTTTTCACGCCTTTTCAGGCTCTTCATGTTTTTGAACACGGTTTCATGCTCCTCCTATATTTCAAACCGTTTCATACTCCTCATATTTTTCACACCTTTTAAAGCTCTTCATATTGTTCACACCTTATCAGGCTCTTCATGTTTTTGTACACCGTTTCATGTTCCTCGTATTTTTCAGGCCATTTCATGCTCGTCATGTATTTCACACATTTGAAGCTCTTCACATTTTTCACACCTTTTCAGGCTCTTCATGTTTTTGTACACCGTTTCATGATCCTCCTATTTTCAAACCATTTCATGCTCTTCATATTTTTGACACCTTTTGAAGCTCTTCATTTTTTTCACACCTTTTCAGGCTCTTCATGTTTTTCCACACCAATTCATGCTTCCCCTAATTTTCAGACCGTTTCATGCTCCTTATGTATTTCACACCTTTTGAAGCTCTTCATATTTTTCACACCTTTCAGGCTCTTCATGTTTTTCAACACCGTTTCATGCTGCTTCTATTTTTCAGACCGTTTCATGGTCCTCATATTTTTCACACCTTTTGAAGCTCTTCATATTTTTCACACCTTTTCAGGCTCTTCATGTTTTTGAACACATCTTCATGCTCCTCCTATTTTTCACACCGTTTCATGCTCCTCATATTTTTGACACCTTTTGAAGCTCTTTATATTTTTCACAACTTTTCAGGCTCTTCATGTTTTTCAACACCGTTTCATGATCCTCCTATTTTTCAGACCGTTTCATGGTCATCTCATTTTTGACACCTCTTGAAGCTTTTCATATTTTTCAAAACTTTTTAAGCTCTTCATGTTTTTGAAATCCGCTTCATGCTCCTCCTATTTTTCAGAGAGTTTCATGCTCCTCTTGTATTTCACACGTTTTGAAGCTCTTCATATTTTTCACCCCTTTTCAGGCTCTTCATATTTTTGAACACCGCTTCATCATTCTCCTATTTTTCAGACCGTTTCATGCTCTTCATATATTTGACACCGCTTGAAGCTCTTCATATTTTTCACCCCTTTTCAGGCTCTTCATGTTTTTGAACACCACTTCATGCTTCTCCTAATTTTCAGACCGTTTCATGCTCCTCATGTATTTCACATCTTTTGAAGCTCTTCATATTTTTCACCCCTTTAGAAGCTCTTCATATTTTTCACACGTTTTCATGCTCTTCATGTATTTCAACACCGCTTCATGCTCCTCCTATTTTTCAGAACGTTTCATGCTACTCATATTTTTGACACATTTTGAAGCTCTTCATATTTTTCTCACCCTTTGAAAGTCTTCATATTTTTCATATTTGTGAAGCTCTTCATATTTTCACACATTTTCAGGCTCTTCATGTTTTTCAACACCTCTTCATGCTCCTCCTATTTTTAAAACTGTATCATGCGCCTCATATTTTACACACCTTTTGAAGCTCTTCATATTTTTCACAACTTTTCAGGCTCTTCATGTTTTTCAACACATCTTCATGCTCCTCATTTTTTTCTGACCGTTTCATGCTCCTCATATTTTTGACACATTTTGAAGCTCTTCATATTTTTCTCACCCTTTGAAGCTCTTTATATTTTTCATATTTTTGAAGCTCTTCATATTTTCACACCTTTTCAGGCTCTTCATGTCTTTCAACACCACTTCATTCTTCTCCTATTTTTCAGCCCGTTTCATGCTCCTCATGTATTTCACACCTTTTGAAGCTCTTCATATTTTTCACACCTTTTCAGGCTCTTCATGTTTTTGATCACCATTTCATGCTCCTCTCATTTTTCAGACCGTTTCATGCTCCTCATATTTTTGACACCTTTTGAAGCTCTTCATATTTTTCACACCTTTTCAGACTCTGCATGTTTTTGTACACCGCTTCATGCTCCTCATATTATTCAGACCGTTTCATGCTTCTCATATTTTTGACACCTTTTGAAGCTCTTCATATTTTTCACATCCTTTCAGGCTCTTAATGTTTTTCAACACCACTTCATGCTCCTCCTATTTTTCATACGTTTTCATGCTCCTCATATTTTTGACACCTTTAGAAACTCTTCATATCTTTCACACCTTTTCAGGCTCTTCATGTTTTTCCACACCGCTTCATGCTCCTCCTATTTTTCAGCCCGTTTCATGCTCCTCATGTATTTCACACCTTTTGAAGCTCTTCATATATTTCACACATTTTAAGGCTCTTCTTTTTTTTCAACACCACATCATGCTTCTCCTATTTTTCAGACCGTTTCACGCTCATCTCATTTTTGACACCTTTTGAGGCTCTTCATATATTTCACACCTTTTCAAGTTCTTCATATTTTTCACACCTTTTCAGGCTCTTCATGTTTTTCAACACCGCTTCATGCTCCTCCTATTTTTCAGACCGTTACATGCTCCTCATATTTTTGACACCTTTTGAGGCTCTTCATATTTTTCACACCTTTTCAGGCTCTTCAGGTTTTTCAACACCCCTTCATGCTCCTCCTATTTTTCAGACCGTTTCATGCTCCTCATATTTTTGACATCTTTTAAAGTTTTCATATTTTTCACACCTTTTCAAGCTCTTCATTTTTTTCAACACTACTTCTTGCTCCTCCTGTATTTCAGACTGTTTCATCCTCATCTAATTTTTGACCACTTTTGAAGCTCTTCATATTTTTCACACCTTTTGAATCTCTTCATATTTTTCACACCTTTTCAGGATCTTCATGTTTTTCAACACCACTTCATGCTTCTCCTATTTTTCAGCCCGTTTCATGCTCCTCATATTTTTGACACCTTTTGAAGCTTTTCATATTTTTCACACCTTTTCAGGCTCTTCATGTTTTTGAACACCACTTCATGCTCCTTCTATTTTTCAGAGAGTTTCATGCTCCTCATGTATTTCACACCTTTTGAAGGTCTTCATATTTTTCACACCTTTTCAGGCTCTTCATCTATTTCATCACCGCTTCATGCTTCTCCTATTTTTCAGACCGTTTCAGGCTCCTCATGTATTTCACACATTTTGAAGCTCTTCATATTTTTCACACCTTTTCAGGCTCTTCATGGTTTTCAACACCGCTTCATGCTCCTCCTATTTTGCAGACCGTTTCAGGCTCCTCATGTATTTCACACATTTTGAAGCTCTTCATATTTTTCACACCTTTTCAGGCTCTTCATGATTTTCAACACCGCTTCATGCTCCTCCTATTTTTCAGACCTTTTCATGCTCATCTCATTTTTGACATCTTTTGAAGCTCTTCATATTTTTCACACCTTTTGAATCTCTTCATATTTTGCATATTTTTGAAGCTCTTCATATTTTTCACACCTTTTCAGACTCTTCATGTTTTAAACAACCACATCATGCTCCTCCTATTTTTCAGACCGTTTCATGCATATCTCATTTTTGACACCTTTCGAAGCTCTTCATATTTTTCACACTTTTTCAGGATCTTCATGTATTTGAACACCGCTTCATGGTCCTCCTATTTGTCAGATCGTTTCATGCTCCTCATGTATTTCACACATTTTGAAACTCTTCATATATTTCACACCTTTTCATGCTCTTCATGTTTTTGAACACCGTTTCATGCTCCGCTTATTTTTCAGACCGTTTCATGCTCCTCATATTTTTGACACCTTTTGAAGCTGTTCATATTTTTCGCACCTTTTGAAGCTCTTCATATTTTTCCCACCTTTTCAGCCTCTTCTTGTTTTTGAATACCGCTTCATGCTCCTCCTATTTTTCAGACCGTTTCATGCTCCTCATATTTTTGACACCTTTTGAAGCTCTTCATATTTTTCACACCTTTTCAGGCTCTTCATGTTTTTAAACACCGCTTCATTGTCCTCTTATTTTTCAGACCGTTTCATGCTCCTCTTGTATTTCACACCTTTTGAGGCTCTTCATATTTTTCACACCTTTTCAAGCTCTTCATGTTTTTGAGCAAGGTTTCATGATCTTAATATGTTTCAGAACGTTTCATGCTCCTCATATTTTTGACACCTTTTAAAGCTCTTCATATTTTTCACACCTTTCAAGCTCTTCGTGTTTTTGAACACCGCTTCATGCTCCTCCTATTTTTCAGACCGTTTCATGCTCCTCATATTTTTGACACCTTTTGAAGCTCTCATATTTTTCACACCTTTTCAGGCTCTTCATGTTTTTAGGCACCGCTTCATTCTTCTCCTATTTTTCAGACCGTTTCCTGCTCCTCCTATATTTGATACATTTTGAAGCTCTTCATAGTTTTCACACCTTTTCAGGCTCTTCATGTTTTTGAACACCGCTTCATGCTCCTCCTATTTTTCACACCATTTCATGCTCCTCCTATTTTTCACACCTTTTGAAGCTTTTCATATATTTCACACCTCTTCAGGCTCTTTATGTTTTTGAATATCGTTTGATGCTCCTCCTATTTTTCAGACCGTTTCATGCTCCACATATTTTTGACACCTTTTGAAGCTCTTCATATATTTCACACCTTTTCAGACTCTTCATGATTTCCAACACTGCTTCATGCTCCTCGTATTTTTCAGACCGTTTCATGCTCATCACATTTTTGTCACCTTTTGAAGCTCTTCATATTTTTCACACCTTTTCAGGCTCTTCATGTTTTTGAGCACCGCTTCATTCTTCTCCTATTTTTCAGACCGTTTCCTGCTCCTCATATATTTGATACATTTTGAAGCTCTTCATAGTTTTCACACCTTTTCAGGCTCTTCATGTTTTTGAACACCGCTTCATGCTCCTCCTATTTTTCACACCATTTCATGCTCCTCCTATTTTTCACACCTTTTGAAGCTTTTCATATATTTCACACCTCTTCAGGCTCTTTATGTTTTTGAATATCGTTTGATGCTCCTCCTATTTTTCAGACCGTTTCATGCTCCACATATTTTTGACACCTTTTGAAGCTCTTCATATATTTCACACCTTTTCAGACTCTTCATGATTTCCAACACTGCTTCATGCTCCTCGTATTTTTCAGACCGTTTCATGCTCATCACATTTTTGTCACCTTTTGAAGCTCTTCATATTTTTCACACCTTTTCAGGCTCTTCATGTTTTTGAGCACCGCTTCATTCTTCTCCTATTTTTCAGACCGTTTCCTGCTCCTCATATATTTGATACATTTTGAAGCTCTTCATAGTTTTCACACCTTTTCAGGCTCTTCATGTTTTTGAACACCGCTTCATGCTCCTCCTATTTTTCACACCATTTCATGCTCCTCCTATTTTTCACACCTTTTGAAGCTTTTCATATATTTCACACCTCTTCAGGCTCTTTATGTTTTTGAATATCGTTTGATGCTCCTCCTATTTTTCAGACCGTTTCATGCTCCACATATTTTTGACACCTTTTGAAGCTCTTCATATATTTCACACCTTTTCAGACTCTTCATGATTTCCAACACTGCTTCATGCTCCTCGTATTTTTCAGACCGTTTCATGCTCATCACATTTTTGCCACCTTTTGAAGCTCTTCATATTTTTCACACCTTTTCAGGCTCTTCATGTTTTTGAGCACCGCTTCATTCTTCTCCTATTTTTCAGACCGTTTCCTGCTCCTCATATATTTGATACATTTTGAAGCTCTTCATAGTTTTCACACCTTTTCAGGCTCTTCATGTTTTTGAACACCGCTTCATGCTCCTCCTATTTTTCACACCATTTCATGCTCCTCCTATTTCTCACACCTTTTGAAGCTTTTCATATATTTCACACCTCTTCAGGCTCTTTATGTTTTTGAATATCGTTTGATGCTCCTCCTATTTTTCAGACCGTTTCATGCTCCACATATTTTTGACACCTTTTGAAGCTCTTCATATATTTCACACCTTTTCAGACTCTTCATGATTTCCAACACTGCTTCATGCTCCTCGTATTTTTCAGACCGTTTCATGCTCATCACATTTTTGTCACCTTTTGAAGCTCTTCATATTTTTCACACCTTTTCAGGCTCTTCATGTTTTTGAGCACCGCTTCATTCTTCTCCTATTTTTCAGACCGTTTCCTGCTCCTCATATATTTGATACATTTTGAAGCTCTTCATAGTTTTCACACCTTTTCAGGCTCTTCATGTTTTTGAACACCGCTTCATGCTCCTCCTATTTTTCACACCATTTCATGCTCCTCCTATTTTTCACACCTTTTGAAGCTTTTCATATATTTCACACCTCTTCAGGCTCTTTATGTTTTTGAATATCGTTTGATGCTCCTCCTATTTTTCAGACCGTTTCATGCTCCACATATTTTTGACACCTTTTGAAGCTCTTCATATATTTCACACCTTTTCAGACTCTTCATGATTTCCAACACTGCTTCATGCTCCTCGTATTTTTCAGACCGTTTCATGCTCATCACATTTTTGTCACCTTTTGAAGCTCTTCATATTTTTCACACCTTTTCAGGCTCTTCATGTTTTTAACAACCACTTCATGCTCCTCCTATTTTTCAGACCGTTTCTTGCATATCTCATTTTTGACAACTTTTAAAGCTCTTCATATTTTTCACACCTTTCAATCTCCTCATGTTTTCAACACCGCTTCTTGCCTCTCCTATATTTCAGACCGTTTCATACTCCTCATATTTTTGACACGTTTTGAGGCTCTTCATTTTTTTCACACCTTTTCAGGCTCTTCATATTTTTGAACAACGCTTCATGGTCCTCCTATTTTTCACACCGTTTCATGCTCATCTCATTTTTGACATCTTTTGAAGCTCTTCATATTTTTCACACCTTATGAAGCTGTTCATATTTTTCACATTTTTGAAGGTCTTCATATTTTTCACACATTTTCAGGCTCTTCATGTTTTTCAACACCGCTTCATGCTCCTGCTATTTTTCACCGTTTCATACTCCTCATATTTTTGACATGTTTTGAGGCTCTTCATATTTTTCAAACCTTTTCAGGCTCTTCATGTTTTTGAACACCGCTTCATGCTCCTCCTATTTTTCAGACCGTTTCATGCACTTCTCATTGTTTACACCTTTTGAAGCTCTTCATATTTTTCACAGATTTTCAGTCTCACCATGTTTTTCAACACCACTTCATGCTTCTCTTATTTTTCAGAAGGTTTAGTGCTCATCTCATTTTTGACACCTTTGAAGCTCTTCATATTTTTCACACCTTTCAAGCTCTTCATTTTTTTGAACAACGTTTCAAGATCTTCCTATTTTTCAGAACGTTTCATGCTCCTCATATTTTTGACACCTTTTGAAGCTCTCATATTTTTCACACCTTTTCAGGCTCTTCATGTTTTTGAACACCGCTACATGCTCCTCCTATTTTTCAGACCGTTTCCTGCTCCTCATATATTTGATACATTTTGAAGCACTTCATAGTTTTCACACCTTTTCAGGCTCTTCATGTTTTTGAACACCGCTTCATGCTCCTCCTATATTTCAGACCGTTTCATGCTCCTCCTATTTTTCACACTTTTTGAAGCTTTTCATATTTTTCACACCTTTTCAGGCTCTTCATGATTTTGAACACCGCTTAATGCTCCTCGTATTTTTTAGAGAGTTTCATGCTCCTCATATTTTTGACACTTTTTGAAGCTCTTCATATTTTTCACATCTTTTGAAGCTCTTTGTATTTTCACATCTTTTAAAGCTCTTCATATTTTTCACCCCTTTTCAGGCTCTTCATGTTTTTGAACACCGCTTCATGCTCCTCCTATTTTTCAGACCGTCATGCTCCTCATATTTTTGACACCTTTTGAAGCTGTTCATATTTTTCACACCTTTTCAGGCTCTTCATGTTTTTGAACAACGCTTCATGGTCCTCCTATTTTTCAGACCGTTTCATGCTCCTCATGTATTTCACACCTTTTGAAGCTCTTCATATTTTTCACACCTTTTCAGGCTCTTCATGTTTTTGAACACCGTTTCATGCTCCTCCTGTTTTTCAGACCGTTTCATGCTCCTCATATTTTTCACAACTTTTGAAGCTCTTCATATTTTTCACAACTTTTGAAGCTCTTCATATATTTCACACCTTTTCAGGCTCTTCATGTTTTTCAACATCACTTCATGCTCCTCCTATTTTTCATACCCTTTCATGCTAATCTAGTTTTTGACACCTTTTGAAGCTCTTCATATTTTTCACACTTTTTCAGGCTTTTCATGTTTTTGAACACCGCTTCATGCTGCTCCTGTTTTTCAGACCGTTTCATGCTCCTCCTATTTTTCAAAACTTTTGAAGCTCTTCATATTTTTGACACCTTTTGAAGCTCTTCATATTTTTGACACCTTTTGAAGCTCTTCATATTTTTCAAACCTTTTTCGGCTCTTTATGAATTTTAAAACCGCTTCATGCTTCTCCTATTTTTCACACCGTTTCATGCTCATCTCATTTTTGACAACTTTTGAGGCTCTTCATATTTTTCACATTTTTGAAGCTCTTCATATTTTTCACACGTTTTCAGGCTCTTCATGTTTTGCAACACCGCTTCATGCTCCTGCTATTTTTCAGACCGTTTCATACTCCTCATATTTTTGACAAGTTTTGAGGTTCTTCATATTTTTCAAACCTTTTCAGGCTCTTCATGTTTTTGAACACCGCTTCATGCTCCTCCTATTTTTCAGACCGTTTCATGCTCCTCATGTATTTCACAGCTTTTGAACCTCTTCATATTTTGCTCACCTTTTCAGGCTCTTCATGTTTTTCACAACCACTTCATGCTCCTCATATTTTTCAGACCGTTTCATGCTCATCACATTTTTGTCACATTTTGAAGCTCTTCATATTTTTCACATCTTTTGAAGCTCTTCGTATTTTCACATCTTTTAAAGCTCTTCATATTTTTCACACCTATTCAGGCTCTTCATGTTTTTGAACACCGCTTCATGCACCTCCTATTTTTCAGACCGTCATGCTCCTCATATTTTTGACACCTTTTGAAGCTCTTCATTGTTTTCACACCTTTTCAGGCTCTTCATGTTTTTGAGCAACGTTTCATGGTCCTCCTATTTTTCAGACCGTTTCATGCTCCTCATGTATATCACACCTTTTGAAGCTCTTCATATTTTTCACACCTTTTCAGGCTCTTCATATTTTTGAACCCCGTTTCATGCTCCTCCTGTTTTTCAGACCGTTTCATGCTCCTCATATTTTTCACAACTTTTGAAGCTCTTCATATTTTTCACACCTTTTCAAGCTCTTCATTTTTTGAACAACGTTTCATGATCTTCCTAATTTTCAGAACGTTTCATGCTCCTCATTTTTTTGACACCTTTTAAAGCTCTTCATATTTTTCACACCTTTTCAGGCTCTTCATGTTTTTGAGCACCGCTTCATTCTTCTCCTATTTTTCAGACCGTTTCCTGCTCCTCATATATTTGATACGTTTTGAAGCTCTTCATAGTTTTCACACCTTTTCAGGCTCTTCATGTTTTTGTACACCGCTTCATGCTCCTCCTATTTTTCACACCGTTTCATGCTCCTCCTATTTTTCACACCTTTTGAAGCTTTTCATATATTTCAAACCTCTTCAGGCTCTTCATGTTTTTGAACACTGCTTCTTGCTCCTCCTAATTTTCAGAGAGTTTCGTGCGCCTCATCTATTTCACACCTTTTGAAGCTCTTCATATTTTTCACAAGTTTTCAGGCTCTTCATGTTTTTGAACACTGCTTCTTGCTCCTCCCAATTTTAAGAGAGTTTCATGCGCCTCATGTATTTCACACCTTTTGAAGGTCTTCATATTTTTCACTCCTTTTCAGGCTCTTCATGTTTTTCAACACTGCTTCTTGCTCCTCCTAATTTTCAGAGAGTTTCACGCGCCTCATCTATTTCACACCTTTTGAAGCTCTTCATATTTTTCACAAGTTTACAGGCTCTTCATGTTTTTGAACACTGCTTCTTGCTCCTCCTAATTTTCAGAGAGTTTCATGCGCCTCATGTATTTCACACCTTTTGAAGCTCTTCATATTTTTCACAAGTTTTCAGGCTCTTCATGTTTTTGAACACTGCTTCTTGCTCCTCCTATTTTTCAGAGAGTTTCAAGCTCCTCACGTATTTCACACCTTTTGAAGCCTTTCATACTTTTCACACCTTTTCAGGCTCTTCATGTTTTTGCACACCTCTTCATGCTCCTCCTTTTTGCAGACCTTTTCATGCTCCTCATATTTTTCAAACCTTTTCAGTCTCTTCTTTTTTTTCAACACCAATTCATGCTCCTCCTATTTTTCAAACCGTTTCATGCTTATCTCATTTTTGACACCTTTTGAAGATTTTCATATTTTTCAAAACTTTTCAGGCTCTTCATGTTTTTCAACACCGCTTTATGCTCCTCCTATTTTTCAGACCGTTTCATACTCCTCATATTTTTGACATCTTTTGAAGGTCTTCATATATTTCACAACTTTTCAGGCTCTTCTTTTTTTCAACTCCACTTCATGCCCCTCTTATTTTTCAGACCGTTTCATGCTCATCTCATTTTTGACACATTTGAAGCTCTTCATATTTTTCACACCTTTTGAAGCTGTTCATATTTTTCATCCTCATATTTTTGACACTTTTTGAAGCTCTTCACATTTTTCACACCTTTTCAGGCTCTTCATGTTTTTGAACACCGCTTCATGCTCCTCCTATTTTTCAGACCGTTTCATGCTCCACATATTTTTACCACCTTTTGAAGCTTTTCATGTTTTTCACACATTTTCTGGCTGTTCACGTTTTTCAACACCACTTCATGCTCCTCCTTTTTTGCAGATCGTTTCATGCTCCCCATATTTTTTACACATTTTGAAGCTCTTCATATTTTTCACACGTTTTCAGGCTCTTCATGTTTTTCAAGACCGCTTCATGCTCCTCCTATTTTTCAGACCGTTTCATGCTCCTCATATTTTTGACACCTTTTGAAGCTCTTCATATTTTTCACACCTTTTCAGACTCTTCATGTTTTTGAACACCACTACATGTTCCTCCTATTTTTCAGAGAGTTTCATGCTCTTCATGTATTTCACATCTTTTGAAGCTCTTCATATTTTTCACACCTTTTCAGGCTCTTCATGTTTTTGAACACCGCTTCATGCTCGTCTTATTTTTCAGGCCGTTTCATGCTCCTCATGTATTTCACACCTTTTGAAGCTCTTCATATTTTTCACACCTTTTCAGGCTCTTCATGTGTTTGAACAACGCTTCATGCTCCTCCTATTTTTCAGACCGTCATGCTCCTCCTATTTTTGACACCTTTTGAAGCTCTTCATATTTTTCACACCTTTTCAGGCTCTTCATGTGTTTGAACAACGCTTCATGCTCCTCCTATTTTTCAGACCGTCATGCTCCTCCTATTTTTGACACCTTTTGAAGCTCTTCATATTTTTCACACCTTTTCAGGCTCTTCATGTTTTTGAACACCGCTTCATGCTCCTCCTATTTGTCAGACCTTTTCATGCTCCTCATATTTTTCACAACTTTTGAAGCTCTTCATATTTTTGACACCTTTTGAAGCTCTTCATATTTTTCAAACCTTTTTCGGCTCTTTATGAATTTTAAAACCGCTTCCTGCTTCTCCTATTTTTCACACCGTTTCATGCTCATCTCATTTTTGACAACTTTTGAGGCTCTTCATATTTTTCACATTTTTGAAGCTCTTCATATTTTTCACACGTTTTCAGGCTCTTCATGTTTTGCAACACCGCTTCATGCTCCTGCTATTTTTCAGACCGTTTCATACTCCTCATATTTTTGACAAGTTTTGAGGCTCTTCATATTTTTCACATTTTTGAAGCTCTTCATATTTTTCACACGTTTTCAGGCTCTTCATGTTTTTGAACACCGCTTCATGCTCCTCCTATTTTTCAGACCGTTTCATGCTCCTCATGTATTTCACAGCTTTTGAACCTCTTCATATTTTGCTCACCTTTTCAGGCTCTTCATGTTTTTCACAACCACTTCATGCTCCTCATATTTTTCAGACCGTTTCATGCTCATCACATTTTTGTCACATTTTGAAGCTCTTCATATTTTTCACATCTTTTGAAGCTCTTCGTATTTTCACATCTTTTAAAGCTCTTCATATTTTTCACACCTATTCAGGCTCTTCATGTTTTTGAACAGCGCTTCATGCTCCTCCTATTTTTCAGACCGTCATGCTCCTCATATTTTTGACACATTTTGAAGCTCTTCATTGTTTTCACACCTTTTCAGGCTCTTCGTGTTTTTGAGCAACGTTTCATGGTCCTCCTATTTTTCAGACCGTTTCATGCTCCTCATGTATATCACACCTTTTGAAGCTCTTCATATTTTTCACACCTTTTCAGGCTCTTCATATTTTTGAACCCCGTTTCATGCTCCTCCTGTTTTTCAGACCGTTTCATGCTCCTCATATTTTTCACAACTTTTGAAGCTCTTCATATTTTTCACACCTTTTCAAGCTCTTCATTTTTTGAACAAGGTTTCATGATCTTCCTAATTTTCAGAACGTTTCATGCTCCTCATATTTTTGACACCTTTTAAAGCTCTTCATATTTTTCACACCTTTTCAGGCTCTTCATGTTTTTGAGCACCGCTTCATTCTTCTCCTATTTTTCAGACCGTTTCCTGCTCCTCATATATTTGATACGTTTTGAAGCTCTTCATAGTTTTCACACCTATTCAGGCTCTTCATGTTTTTGTACACCGCTTCATGCTCCTCCTATTTTTCAGACCGTCATGCTCCTCCTATTTTTGACACCTTTTGAAGCCTTTCATTCTTTTCACACCTTTTCAGGCTCTTCATGTTTTTGCACACCACTTCATGCTCCTCCTTTTTGCAGACCTTTTCATGCTCCTCATATTTTTCACACCTTTTCAGTCTCTTCTTTTTTTTCAACATCAATTCATGCTCCTCCTATTTTTCAAACCGTTTCATGCTCATCTCATTTTTGACACCTTTTGAAGATTTTCATATTTTTCAAAACTTTTCAGGCTCTTCATGTTTTTGAACACCGCTTCATGCTCCTCCTATTTTTGAGACCGTTTCATTCTCCTCATATTTTTGATACCTTTTGATGCTCTTCGTATTTTTCACACGTTTTCAGGTTCTTCATGTTTTTCAACACCGCTTCATGCTCCTCCTATTTTTCAGACCGTTTCATGCCTTATATTTTTGACACTTTTTGAAGCTGTTCATATTTTTCACACCTTTTCAGGCTCTTCATGTTTTTCAACACCGCTTTATGCTCCTCCTATTTTTCAGACCGTTTCATACTCCTCATATTTTTGACATCTTTTGAAGGTCTTCATATATTTCACACCTTTTCAGGCTCTTCTTTTTTTCAACTCCACTTCATGCCCCTCTTATTTTTCAGACCGTTTCATGCTCATCTCATTTTTGACACATTTGAAGCTCTTCATATTTTTCACACCTTTTGAAGCTGTTCATATTTTTCATCCTCATATTTTTGACACTTTTTGAAGCTCTTCACATTTTTCACACCTTTTTAGGCTCTTCATGTTTTTCAACATCGATTCATGCTCCTCCTCTTTTTCAGACCGTTTCATGCTCCTCATATTTTGACACATTTTGAAACTCTTCATATTTTTCACACCTTTTCAGGCTCTTCATGTTTTTGAACACTGCTTCATGCTTCTCCTATTTTTCAGACCGTTTCATGCTCCACATATTTTTACCACCTTTTGAAGCTTTTCATGTTTTTCACACATTTTCTGGCTGTTCACGTTTTTCAACACCACTTCATGCTCCTCCTTTTTTGCAGACCGTTTCATGCTCCCCATATTTTTTACACCTTTTGAAGCTCTTCATATTTTTCACACGTTTTCAGGCTCTTCATGTTTTTCAAGACCGCTTCATGCTCCTCCTATTTTTCAGACCGTTTCATGCTCCTCATATTTTTGACACCTTTTGAAGCTCTTCATATTTTTCACACCTTTTCAGACTCTTCATGTTTTTGAACACCACTACATGTTCCTCCTATTTTTCAGAGAGTTTCATGCTCTTCATGTATTTCACATCTTTTGAAGCTCTTCATATTTTTCACACCTTTTCAGGCTCTTCATGTTTTTGAGCACCGCTTCATGCTCGTCTTATTTTTCAGACCGTTTCATGCTCCTCATGTATTTCACACCTTTTGAAGCTCTTCATATTTTTCACACCTTTTCAGGCTCTTCATGTATTTGAACAACGCTTCATGCTCCTCCTATTTTTCAGACCGTCATGCTCCTCCTATTTTTAACACCTTTTGAAGCTCTCATATTTTTCACACCTTTTCAGGCTCTTCATGTTTTTGAACACCGCTTCATGCTCCTCCTATTTTTCAGACCTTTTCATGCTCCTCATATTTTTCACAACTTTTGAAGCTCTTCATATTTTTCAAACCTTTTTCGGCTCTTTATGAATTTTAAAACCGCTTCCTGCTTCTCCTATTTTTCACACCGTTTCATGCTCATCTCATTTTTGACAACTTTTGAGGCTCTTCATATTTTTCACATTTTTGAAGCTCTTCATATTTTTCACACGTTTTCAGGCTCTTCATGTTTTGCAACACCGCTTCATGCTCCTGCTATTTTTCAGACCGTTTCATACTCCTCATATTTTTGACAAGTTTTGAGGCTCTTCATATTTTTCAAACCTTTTCAGGCTCTTCATGTTTTGGAACACCGCTTCATGCTCCTCCTATTTTTCAGACCGTTTCATGCTCCTCATGTATTTCACAGCTTTTGAACCTCTTCATATTTTGCTCACCTTTTCAGGCTCTTCATGTTTTTCACAACCACTTCATGCTCCTCATATTTTTCAGACCGTTTCATGCTCATCACATTTTTGTCACATTTTGAAGCTCTTCATATTTTTCACATCTTTTGAAGCTCTTCGTATTTTCAAATCTTTTAAAGCTCTTCATATTTTTCACACCTTTTCAGGCTCTTCTACTTTTTCAACACCGCTTCATGATCCTCCTATTTTTCAGACCATTTCATCCTCCTCATATATTTGACACCTTTTGAAGCGCTTCATATAATTCACAACTTTTCAATCTCTTCATGTTTTCAAAAACACTTCATACTCCTCCTAATTTTTAAGACCGTTTCATGCTCCTCATATATTTGACACCTTTTGAAGCTCTTCATATTTTTCACAACATTTCAATCTCTTCATGTTATAAACAACACTTCATGATCATATTATTTTTCAGACTGTTTCATGCTTCTCATATTTTTGACGCCTTTTGAAGCTCTTCATATTTTTCACACCTTTTCCGGCGCTTCATGTTTTTCAACACCGCTTCATGCTCCTCCTATTTTTCAGACCGTTTCATACTCATCTCATTTTTGACACCTTTTGAAGCTCTTCATATTTGTCACATCTTTTCAGGCTCTTCATGTTTTTGAACACCTCTTCATGCTCCTCCTATTTTTCAGACCGTTTCATGCTCCTCGTATTTTTGACATCTTTTGAAGCTCCTCATATTTTTCACATCTTTTCAGGCTCTTCATGTTTTTGAACACCACTTCATGCTCCTCCTATTTTTCAGACCGTTTCTTGCTCCTCATATTTTTGACACATTTTGAAGCTCTTCATATATTTCAAACCTTTTGAAGCTCTTCATATTTTTCACACCTTTTAAAGCTCTTCATATTTTTCACACGTTTTCAGGCTCTTCATGTTTTTCAACACCACCTCATGCTCCTCCTATTTTTCAGATGGTTTCATGTTCTTCATATATTTGACCCCTTTTGAAGGTCTTCATATTTTTCACAAGTTTTCAGGCTCTTCATGTTTTTCAACACTGCTTCTTGCTCCTCCTAATTTTCAGAGAGTTTCATGCGCCTCATCTATTTCACACCTTTTGAAGCTCTTCATATTTTTCACACGTTTTCACGCTCTTCATGTTTTTGAACACTGCTTCTTGCTCCTCCTAATTTTCAGAGAGTTTCATGCGCCTCATGTATTTCAAACCTTTTGAAGCTCTTCATATTTTTCACAAGTTTTCAGGCTCTTCATGTTTTTGAACACTGCTTCTTGCTCCTCCTATTTTTCAAAGAGTTTCATGTTCCTCATGTATTTCACACCTTTTGAAGCTCTTCATATTTTTCACACCTTTTCAGGCTCTTCATGTTTTTGCACACCACTTCATGGTTCTCCTATTTTTCAGCCCGTTACATGCTCCTCATGTATTTCACGCCTTTTGAAGGTCTTCATATTTTTCACACCTTTTCAGGCTCTTCATGTTTTTGATCTCCATTTCATGCTTCTCCTATTTTTCAGACCGTTTCATGCTCCTCATATTTTTGACACCTTTTAAAGATCCTCATATTTTTCACACCTTTTCAGTCTCTTCTTTTTTTTCAACACCACTTCATGCTCCTCCTATTTTTCAAACCGTTTCATGCTCATCTCATTTTTGACACCTTTTGAAGCTTTTCATATTTTTCAAAACTTTTCAGGCTCTTCAGGATTTTGAACACCGCTTCATTCTCCTCCTATTTTTCAGACTGTTTCATTCTCCTCCTATTTTTCAGACCGTTTCATTCTCCTCATATTTTTGACACCTTTTGATGCTCTTCATATTTTTCACACCTTTTCAGGCTCTTCATGTTTTTCAACACCACTTCATGCTCCTCCTATTTTTCAGACCGTTTCATGCTCCTCATATTTTTGACACCTTTTGAAGCTCTTCATATCTTTCACACCTTTTCAGGCTCTTCATGTTTTTTGAACACCGCTTCATGCTCCTCCTTTTTTTTTCAGACCGTTTCATGCTCCTCATATATTTCACACCTTTTGAAGCTCTTCATATTTTTCACACCGTTTCAGGCTCCTCATATTTTTGAACACCGCTTCATGCTCGTCCTATTTTTCAGACCGTTTCTTGCTCCTCATGTACTTCACACCTTTTGAAGCTCTTCATATTTTAGACACCTTTTCAGGCTCTTCATGTTTTTCAACACCACTTCATGTTCCTCCTATTTTTCAGACCGTTTCATATTCCTCATATTTTTGACACCTTTGGAAGCTCTTCATATTTTTCACACCTTTTTAGGCTCTTCATGTTTTTCAACACGGCTTCATGCTCCTCCTCTTTTTCAGACCGTTTCATGCTCCTCATATTTTTCACACATTTTGAAGCTCTTCATATTTTTCATACCTTTTAAGCCTCTTCATGTTTTTTACACCGCTTCATGCTCCTCCTATTTTCAAGACCGTTTCATACTCCTCATGTATTTCATACCTTTTGAAGCTCTTCATATTTTTCACACCTTTTCAGGCTCTTCATGTTTTTGAACACCGCTTCATGCTCCTCCTATTTTTCAGACAGTTTCATGCTCATCTCATTTTTGACACCTTTTGAAGCTCTTCATATATTTGACACCTTCTGAAGCTCTTCATATTTTTCACACTTTTTCAGGCTCTTCATGTTTTTCAACAACACTTCATGCTCCTCCTATTTTTTAGACTGTTTCAAGCTCCTCTTATGTTTGACACCTTTTGAAGCTCTTCATATTTTTCATATCTTTTCAGGCTCTTCATGTTTTTGAACACCGCTTCATGTTCTTCCTATTTTTCAGACCGTTACATGCTCCTCATATTTTTGACACCTTTTGAAGCTCTTCATATATTTCACACCTTTTCAGGCTCTTCATGTTTTTGAACACTGCTTCATACTCCTCCTACTTTTCAGGTCGTTTCATGCTCCTCTTTTTATGACCCCTTTTGAAGCTCTTCATATTTTTCACTCCTTTTCAGGCTCCACATGTTTTTGAACAGCGCATCATGGTCCTCCTATTTTCAGACCGTTTCATGCTCCTCATGTATTTCACACCTCTTGAAGCTCTTCATATTTTTCAACTCCTTTTCAGGCTCTTCAGGTTTTTGAACATCATTTCATGCTGCTCCTACTTTTCAGATCGTTTCATGCTCCTCATATTTTTGACACCTTTAGAAGCTCTTCATATTTTTCACACCTTTTCAATGTCTTCATGTTTTGAACACCGTTTCATGCTGCTCCTATTTTTCACACCATTTCATGCTCCTCATATTTTTGACACCTTTTGAAGCTCTTCATATTTTTCACGCCTTTTCAGGCTCTTCATGATTTTCAACACCGCTTCATGCTCCTCGTATTTTTCAGACCGTTTCATGCTCATCTCATTTTTGACACCTTTTGAAGCTCTTCATATTTTTCACGCCTTTTCAGGCTCTTCAAGTTTTTCAACACCACTTCATGCCCCACCTATTTTTCAAACCGTTTCATGCTCCTAATATTTTTAACACCTTTTCAGGCTCTTCATGTTTTTCAACACCGCTTCATGACCCACCTATTTTTCGGATCATTTCATGTTCCTCATATTTTTGACATCTTTTGAAGCTCTTCATATATTTCACTCTTTTCAGGCTCTTCATGTTTTTCAACACCGTTTCATGCTCCTCCTATTTTTCAGACCGTTTCATGTTCCTCATATTTTTGACACTTCTTGAAGCTCTTCATGATTTTCACAACTTTTCAGGCTTTTCAAGTTTTTCAACACCGCTTTATGCGCCTCCTATTTTTCAGACCGTTTCAGGCTCCTAATATTTTAACACCTTTTCAGGCTCTTCAAGTTTTTCAACACCACTTCATGCCCCACCTATTTTTCAAACCGTTTCATGCTCCTAATATTTTTAACACCTTTTCAGGCTCTTCATGTTTTTCAACACCGCTTCATGACCCACCTATTTTTCGGATCATTTCATGCTCCTCATATTTTTGACACCTTTTGAAGCTCTTCGTATATTTCACTCTTTTCAGGCTCTTCATATTTTTCACACCTTTTGAGGCTCTTCAAGCATTTAAACACCGCTTCATGTTCCCTCTATTTTTCAGACCGTTTCATGCTCCTCATATCTTTGACAAATTTTGAAACTCTTCATATTTTTCACACCTTTTCAGGCTCTTCATGTTTTTGAACACCGCTTCATGCTCCTCCTATTTTTCAGACCTTTTCATGCTCCTCATATTTTTCACAACTTTTGAAGCTCTTCATATTTTTCAAACCTTTTTCGGCTCTTTATGAATTTTAAAACCGCTTCCTGCTTCTCCTATTTTTCACACCGTTTCATGCTCATCTCATTTTTGACAACTTTTGAGGCTCTTCATATTTTTCACATTTTTGAAGCTCTTCATATTTTTCACACGTTTTCAGGCTCTTCATGTTTTGCAACACCGCTTCATGCTCCTGCTATTTTTCAGACCGTTTCATACTCCTCATATTTTTGACAAGTTTTGAGGCTCTTCATATTTTTCAAACCTTTTCAGGCTCTTCATGTTTTGGAACACCGCTTCATGCTCCTCCTATTTTTCAGACCGTTTCATGCTCCTCATGTATTTCACAGCTTTTGAACCTCTTCATATTTTGCTCACCTTTTCAGGCTCTTCATGTTTTTCACAACCACTTCATGCTCCTCATATTTTTCAGACCGTTTCATGCTCATCACATTTTTGTCACATTTTGAAGCTCTTCATATTTTTCACATCTTTTGAAGCTCTTCGTATTTTCAAATCTTTTAAAGCTCTTCATATTTTTCACACCTTTTCAGGCTCTTCTACTTTTTCAACACCGCTTCATGATCCTCCTATTTTTCAGACCATTTCATCCTCCTCATATATTTGACACCTTTTGAAGCGCTTCATATAATTCACAACTTTTCAATCTCTTCATGTTTTCAAAAACACTTCATACTCCTCCTAATTTTTAAGACCGTTTCATGCTCCTCATATATTTGACACCTTTTGAAGCTCTTCATATTTTTCACAACATTTCAATCTCTTCATGTTATAAACAACACTTCATGATCATATTATTTTTCAGACTGTTTCATGCTTCTCATATTTTTGACGCCTTTTGAAGCTCTTCATATTTTTCACACCTTTTCCGGCGCTTCATGTTTTTCAACACCGCTTCATGCTCCTCCTATTTTTCAGACCGTTTCATACTCATCTCATTTTTGACACCTTTTGAAGCTCTTCATATTTGTCACATCTTTTCAGGCTCTTCATGTTTTTGAACACCTCTTCATGCTCCTCCTATTTTTCAGACCGTTTCATGCTCCTCGTATTTTTGACATCTTTTGAAGCTCCTCATATTTTTCACATCTTTTCAGGCTCTTCATGTTTTTGAACACCACTTCATGCTCCTCCTATTTTTCAGACCGTTTCTTGCTCCTCATATTTTTGACACATTTTGAAGCTCTTCATATATTTCAAACCTTTTGAAGCTCTTCATATTTTTCACACCTTTTAAAGCTCTTCATATTTTTCACACGTTTTCAGGCTCTTCATGTTTTTCAACACCACCTCATGCTCCTCCTATTTTTCAGATGGTTTCATGTTCTTCATATATTTGACCCCTTTTGAAGGTCTTCATATTTTTCACAAGTTTTCAGGCTCTTCATGTTTTTCAACACTGCTTCTTGCTCCTCCTAATTTTCAGAGAGTTTCATGCGCCTCATCTATTTCACACCTTTTGAAGCTCTTCATATTTTTCACACGTTTTCACGCTCTTCATGTTTTTGAACACTGCTTCTTGCTCCTCCTAATTTTCAGAGAGTTTCATGCGCCTCATGTATTTCAAACCTTTTGAAGCTCTTCATATTTTTCACAAGTTTTCAGGCTCTTCATGTTTTTGAACACTGCTTCTTGCTCCTCCTATTTTTCAAAGAGTTTCATGTTCCTCATGTATTTCACACCTTTTGAAGCTCTTCATATTTTTCACACCTTTTCAGGCTCTTCATGTTTTTGCACACCACTTCATGGTTCTCCTATTTTTCAGCCCGTTACATGCTCCTCATGTATTTCACGCCTTTTGAAGGTCTTCATATTTTTCACACCTTTTCAGGCTCTTCATGTTTTTGATCTCCATTTCATGCTTCTCCTATTTTTCAGACCGTTTCATGCTCCTCATATTTTTGACACCTTTTAAAGATCCTCATATTTTTCACACCTTTTCAGTCTCTTCTTTTTTTTCAACACCACTTCATGCTCCTCCTATTTTTCAAACCGTTTCATGCTCATCTCATTTTTGACACCTTTTGAAGCTTTTCATATTTTTCAAAACTTTTCAGGCTCTTCAGGATTTTGAACACCGCTTCATTCTCCTCCTATTTTTCAGACTGTTTCATTCTCCTCCTATTTTTCAGACCGTTTCATTCTCCTCATATTTTTGACACCTTTTGATGCTCTTCATATTTTTCACACCTTTTCAGGCTCTTCATGTTTTTCAACACCACTTCATGCTCCTCCTATTTTTCAGACCGTTTCATGCTCCTCATATTTTTGACACCTTTTGAAGCTCTTCATATCTTTCACACCTTTTCAGGCTCTTCATGTTTTTTGAACACCGCTTCATGCTCCTCCTTTTTTTTTCAGACCGTTTCATGCTCCTCATATATTTCACACCTTTTGAAGCTCTTCATATTTTTCACACCGTTTCAGGCTCCTCATATTTTTGAACACCGCTTTATGCTCGTCCTATTTTTCAGACCGTTTCTTGCTCCTCATGTACTTCACACCTTTTAAAGCTATTCATATTTTAGACACCTTTTCAGGCTCTTCATGTTTTTCAACACCACTTCATGTTCCTCCTATTTTTCAGACCGTTTCATATTCCTCATATTTTTGACACCTTTGGAAGCTCTTCATATTTTTCACACCTTTTTAGGCTCTTCATGTTTTTCAACACGGCTTCATGCTCCTCCTCTTTTTCAGACCGTTTCATGCTCCTCATATTTTTCACACATTTTGAAGCTCTTCATATTTTTCATAACTTTTAAGCCTCTTCATGTTTTTTACACCGCTTCATGCTCCTCCTATTTTCAAGACCGTTTCATACTCCTCATGTATTTCATACCTTTTGAAGCTCTTCATATTTTTCACACCTTTTCAGGCTCTTCATGTTTTTGAACACCGCTTCATGCTCCTCCTATTTTTCAGACAGTTTCATGCTCATCTCATTTTTGACACCTTTTGAAGCTCTTCATATATTTGACACCTTCTGAAGCTCTTCATATTTTTCACACTTTTTCAGGCTCTTCATGTTTTTCAACAACACTTCATGCTCCTCCTATTTTTTAGACTGTTTCAAGCTCCTCTTATGTTTGACACCTTTTGAAGCTCTTCATATTTTTCATATCTTTTCAGGCTCTTCATGTTTTTGAACACCGCTTCATGTTCTTCCTATTTTTCAGACCGTTACATGCTCCTCATATTTTTGACACCTTTTGAAGCTCTTCATATATTTCACACCTTTTCAGGCTCTTCATGTTTTTGAACACTGCTTCATACTCCTCCTACTTTTCAGGTCGTTTCATGCTCCTCTTTTTATGACCCCTTTTGAAGCTCTTCATATTTTTCACTCCTTTTCAGGCTCCACATGTTTTTGAACAGCGCATCATGGTCCTCCTATTTTCAGACCGTTTCATGCTCCTCATGTATTTCACACCTCTTGAAGCTCTTCATATTTTTCAACTCCTTTTCAGGCTCTTCAGGTTTTTGAACATCATTTCATGCTGCTCCTACTTTTCAGATCGTTTCATGCTCCTCATATTTTTGACACCTTTAGAAGCTCTTCATATTTTTCACACCTTTTCAATGTCTTCATGTTTTGAACACCGTTTCATGCTGCTCCTATTTTTCACACCATTTCATGCTCCTCATATTTTTGACACCTTTTGAAGCTCTTCATATTTTTCACGCCTTTTCAGGCTCTTCATGATTTTCAACACCGCTTCATGCTCCTCGTATTTTTCAGACCGTTTCATGCTCATCTCATTTTTGACACCTTTTGAAGCTCTTCATATTTTTCACGCCTTTTCAGGCTCTTCAAGTTTTTCAACACCACTTCATGCCCCACCTATTTTTCAAACCGTTTCATGCTCCTAATATTTTTAACACCTTTTCAGGCTCTTCATGTTTTTCAACACCGCTTCATGACCCACCTATTTTTCGGATCATTTCATGTTCCTCATATTTTTGACATCTTTTGAAGCTCTTCATATATTTCACTCTTTTCAGGCTCTTCATGTTTTTCAACACCGTTTCATGCTCCTCCTATTTTTCAGACCGTTTCATGTTCCTCATATTTTTGACACTTCTTGAAGCTCTTCATGATTTTCACAACTTTTCAGGCTTTTCAAGTTTTTCAACACCGCTTTATGCGCCTCCTATTTTTCAGACCGTTTCAGGCTCCTAATATTTTAACACCTTTTCAGGCTCTTCAAGTTTTTCAACACCACTTCATGCCCCACCTATTTTTCAAAC
This sequence comes from Dama dama, assembly GCF_033118175.1. NCBI lineage: Eukaryota > Metazoa > Chordata > Mammalia > Artiodactyla > Cervidae > Dama > Dama dama. Next base: position 110,497 of record NW_026871025.1, on the reverse strand, counting down.
CGTTTCATGCTCCTAATATTTTTAACACCTTTTCAGGCTCTTCATGTTTTTCAACACCGCTTCATGACCCACCTATTTTTCGGATCATTTCATGCTCCTCATATTTTTGACACCTTTTGAAGCTCTTCGTATATTTCACTCTTTTCAGGCTCTTCATATTTTTCACACCTTTTGAGGCTCTTCAAGCATTTAAACACCGCTTCATGTTCCCTCTATTTTTCAGACCGTTTCATGCTCCTCATATCTTTGACAAATTTTGAAACTCTTCATATGTTTCACACCTTTTCAGGCTCTTCATGTTTTTCAACACCTCTTCATGCTCCTCCTATTTTTCAGACCGTTTCATGCTCCTCATATTTTTGACACTTTTTGAAGCTCTTCATATTCTTCACACCTTTTCAGACTCTTCATGTTTTTCAACACCGCTTCATGCTCCTCCTATTTTTTAGAACGTTACTGCTCCTCATATATTTGATACATTTTGAAGCTCTTAATATATTTAACACTTTTTCAGGCTCTTCATGTTTTTGAACACCGCTTCATGCACCTCCTATTTTTCAGACTGTTTCATGCTCCTCATATTTTTGACAAATTTTGAAACTCTTTATATTTTTCACACCTTTTCAGACTCTTCATGTTTTTCAACACCGCTTGTTGCTCCTCATATTTTTCAGACCGTTTCATGCGCCTAATATTTTTGATACCTTTTGAAGCTCTTCATATTTTTCACACCTTTTCAGGCTCTTCATATTTTTGAACACCGTTTCATGCTCCTCCTATTTTTCAGGCCGTTTCATGCTCTTCATATTTTTGACACCTTTTGAAGCTCTTCATGTTTTTCACACCTTTTCATGCTGTTCATGTTTTTCAACACCGCTTCATGCTCCTCCTTTTTTTCAGCCCGTATCATTCTCCTCATATTTTTCACATCTTTTGAAGCTCTTCATATATTTCACTCTTTTCAGGCTCTTCCTGTTTTTCAACACCTTTTCATTCTCCTCCTATTTTTCAGACCGTTTCATGCTCCTCATATTTTTGACACTTCTTGAAGCTCTTCATGTTTTTCACACCTTTTCAGGCTTTTCAAGTTTTTCAACACCACTTCATGCGCCTCCTATTTTTCAGACTGTTTCTGGCTCCTAATATTGTTAACACCTTTTCAGGCTCTTTATATTTTTCAACACCGCTTCATTCTCCTCCTGTTTCTTAGAGCGTTTCAGGTTCCTCATATATTTCACGCCTTTTTAAGCTCGTCATATATTTCACACCTTTTCAGGCTCTTCATATTTTTCAACACCGCTTCATTCTCCTCCTGTTTGTCAGAGCGTTTCAGGTTCCTCATATATTTCACGCCTTTTTAAGCTCTTCATATATTTCACACCATTTCAGGCTCTTTATATTTTTCAACACCGCTTCATGCTCCTCCAATTTTTCAGACCGTTTCATGCTCCTAAAATTTTTACACCTTTTGAAGCTCTTCATATATTTCACAACTTTTCAGGCTCTTCATGTTTTTCAACACCATTTGATGCTCCTCCTATTTTTCAGACCGTTTCATGCTCCCCATAATTTTGACACCTTTTGACGCTCTTCATATTTTTCACAACTTTTCAGGATCTTCATGTTCTTCAACACCATTTGATGCTTCTCCTATTTTTCAGACCGTTTCATGCTCCTCATCTTTTTGACACCTTTTGTAGCTCTTCATATTTTTCTCATCTTTTCAGGCTCTTCATGTTTTTGAATACTGTTTCATGCTCCTCATATTTTTTACACGTTTTGAAGCTCTTCATATATTTCACACCTTTTCAGGCTCTTCATGTTTTTCACAACCGCTTCATGCTCCACCTATTTTTAAGACCGTTTCATGCTCCTAATATTTTTAACACCTTTTCAGGCTCTTCATGTTTTTCAACACCGCTTCATGCTGCTCCTATTTATCAGACTGTTTCATTCTCTTCAAATTTTTGACACCTTTTGAAGCTCTTCATAATTTTCACACCTTTTCAGGCTCTTCATGTTTTTCAACACCGTTTCATGCTCCTCCTATTTTTCAGATCGCTTCATGCTCCTCATATTTTTGACACATTTTGAAGCTCTTCATATTTTTCACAGCTTTTCATGCTCTTCATGTTTTTGAACACCGTTTGATGCTCCTCCTATTCATCAGACCGTTTCATGCTCGTCATATTTTTGACACCTTTTGAAGCTCTTCATATTTTTCATACCTTTTCAGGCTCTTCAAGTTTTCAACACGTATACATGCTCCTCCTATTTTTCAGGCCGTTTCATGCTCCTCATATTTTTCACACATTTTCAGGCTCTTCATTTTTTTCAACATTGCTTCATGCTCCTCCTATTGTTCAGACCGTTTCATGCTCCCATATTTTTGACACCTTTTGAAGCTCTTCATATATTACACAACTTTTCAGGCTCTTCATGTTTTTCAACCCCGCTTCATGCTCGTCATATTCTTCAGACCGCTTCATGTTCCTCATATTTTTGACACCTTTTGAAGCTCTTCATATATTTCACTCTTTTCAGGCTCTTCATGTTTTTCAACACCGTTTCATGCTCCTCGTATTTTTCAGACCGTTTCATGCTCCTCATATTTTTTACACTTTTTGAAGCTCTTCATGTTTTTCACACCTTTTCAGGCTTTTCAAGTTTTTCAACACCGCTTCATGTGCCTCCTATTTTTCAGACCGTTTCAGGCTCCTAATATTGTTTACACCTTTTCAGGCTCTTCATATTCTTCAACACCGCTTCATTCTCCTACTGTTTCTCAGAGTGTTTCAGCTTCCTCATATATTTCACGCCTTTTTAAGCTCGTCATATATTTCACACCTTTTCAGGCTCTTCATATTTTTCAACACCGCTTCATTCTCCTCCTGTTATTCAGAGCGTTTCAGGTTCCTTATACATTTCACGCCTTTTTAAGCTCTTCATATATTTCGCACCTTTTCAGGCTCTTCATGTTTTTCAACACCGCTTCATGCTCCTCCTATTTTTCAGACCGTTTCATGATCCTCATATTTTTGACATCTTTTGAAGCTCTTCATATATTTCACACCGTTTCAGGCTCTTCAGGTTTTTCAACACCGCTTCTTGCTCCTCCTATTTTTCAGACCGTTTCATGCTACTCATAATTTTGACACCTTTTGACGCTCTTCATATTTTTCACAACTTTTCAGGATCTTCATGTTCTTCAACACCATTTGATGCTCCTCCTATTTTTCAGACCGTTTCATGCTCCTCATGTATATCACACCTTTTGAAGCTCTTCACTTTTTTCACACCTTTTCAGGCTCTTCATGTTTTTGAATACCGCTTCATGCTCCTCCCATTTTTCAGACAGTTTCATGCTCATCTCATTTTTGACACCTTTTGAAGCTCTTCATATTTTTCACAGCTTTTGAAGCTCTTCACATTTTCACACGTTTTCAGGCTCTTCATGTTTTTCAACACCTTTTCATGCTCCTCCTATTTTTCAGACCGTTTCATGCTCCTCATATTTTTGACACGTTTTGAGTCTCTTCTTATTTTTCACACCTTTTTAGGCTCTTCACGTTTTTGAACACCGCTTCAGGTTCCTCCTATTTTTCAGACCGTATCATGCTCCTCATATTTTTCACACCTTTTGAAGCTCTTCATATTTTTCACACCTTTTCAGGCTCTTCAAGTTTTTCAACACCACTTCATGCTCCTCCTATTTTTCAGGCCGTTTCGTTGTCCTCATATATTTAACACCGTTAGAAGATCTTCATATTTTTCACACCTTTTCAGGCTCTTCATGTTTTTCAACACCGCTTCATGCTCTTCCTATTTGTCAAACCGTTTCATGCTCCTCATGTATTTCACACCTTTTGAAGCTCTTCATATTTTTCACACCTTTTAAGGCTCTTCATGTTTTTGAACACAACTTCATGCTCCTCCTATTTTTCAAACCATATCGTGCTCCTCATATTTTTCACACCTTTTGAAGCTCTTCATATTTTTCACACCTTTTCAGGATCTTCATGTTTTTGAACACAACTTCATGCTCCTCATATTTTTCAGACCGTTTCATGCTCCTCATATTTTTGACACCTTTAGAAGCTTTTCATATTTTTCACACCTTTTCAGGCTCTTCATTTTTTTCAACGCTACTTCTTGCTCCTCCAATTTTTCAGACCGTTTCATGCTCATCTAATTTTTGACTCCTTTTGAAGCTTTGCATATTTTTCACAACTTTTCAGGCTCTTCATGTTTTTGAACACCGCTTCATGCTCCTCCTTTTTCTCAGACAATATCATGCTATTCATATTTTTCACCCCTTTTGAAGCTCTTCATAATTTTCACATTTTTTCAGGCTCTTGATGTTTTTGAATACCACTTCATGCTCCTCCTATTTTTCAGAGATTTTCATGCTCCTCATGTATTTCACACCTTTTGAAGCTCTTCATATATTTCACACCTTTTCGGGCTCTTCATGTTTTTGAACACCGCTTCATACTCCTCCAATTTTTCAGACCGTTTCATGCTCATCTCAGTTTTGATACCTTTGAAGCTCTTCATATTTTTCACAGCTTTTGAAGCTCTTCGTATTTTCACACGTTTTCAGACTCTTCATGTTTTTCAACACCGCTTCATGCTCCTGCTATTTTTCAGACCGTTTCATGCTCTTCATAATTTTGACAGGTTTTTAGGCTTTTCATATTTTTCACACCTTTTCAGGCTCTTCATGTTTTTGAACACCGCTTCATGCTCCTCCTATTTTTCAAACCGTTTCATGCTCCTCATATTTTGACACATTTTGAAGCTCTTCATATATTTCACACCTTTTAAGGCTCTTCATGTTTATGAACACCGCTTCATGCTCCTCCTATTTTTCAGACCGTTTCATGGTCCTCATATTTTTGACACCTTTTGAAGCTCTTCATATTTTTCACACCTTTTCAGGCTCTTCATATTTTTCAACACCGCTCATGCTCCTCCTATTTTTCAGACCGTTTCATGCTCCTCATATTTTTGACACCTTTTGAAACTCTTCATATTTTTCACAACTTTTCAGGCTCTTCATATTTTTCAACACCGCTTCATGCTCCTCCTATTTTTCAGACCGTTTCATGCTCATCTCATTTTTGACACCTTTTGAAGCTTTGCATATTTTTCACAACTTTTCAGGCTCTTCATGTATTTGAACACCGCTTCAGGCTAATCCTATTTTTCAAACCATATCATGTTCCTCATATTTTTCACACTTTTGAGGCTCTTCATATTTTTCACACCTTTTCATGGTCTTCATGTTTTTGAACACCACTTCATGCTCCTCCTTTTTTTCAGACCGTTTAATCCTCCTCATGTATTTCACACCTTTTGAAGCTCTTCATAATTTTCACATCTTTTCATGCTCTTCATGTTTTTGAACACCATTTTATGCTCCTCCTATTTTGCAGACGGTTTCATGCTCCTCATATTTTTACACCTTTTCAAGCTCTTCATATATTTCACACCTTTTCAGGCTTTTCATTTTTTTCAACACCACTTCATGCTCCTCCTATTTTTCAGACCGTTACATGCTCATCTCATTTTTACTCGTTTGAATCTCTTCATATTTGTCACATCTTTTGAAGCTCTTCATATTTTTCACAACTTTTCAGGCTCTTTATGATTTCAACCCCGCTTCATGCTCCTCCTATTTTGCAGACCGTTTCATTCTCCTCATATTTTTACACCTTTTCAAACTCTTCATATTTTTCACACCTTTTCATGCTCTTCATATTTTTCCACACCACTTCCTGCTTCTCCTATTTTCAGCCCGTTTCAAACTCCTCATGTATTTCACACCTTTTGAAGCTCTTCATATTTTTCACACGTTTTCATGCCATTCATGTTTTTCATCACCGCTTCATGCTCCTCTTATTTTTCAGACCGTTTCATGCTCATCTCATTTTTTACACCTTTGGAAGCTTTTCATATTTTTCACAACTTTTCAGACTCTTCATGTTTTTGAACACAACTTCATGCTCCTCCTATTTTTCAGACCGTTTCATGCTCCTCATATTTTTCACACCTTTTGAGGCTCTTCATATTTTTCACACCTTTTCAGGCTCTTCATGTTTTTGAACACAACTTCATGCTCCTCCTATTTTTCAGGCAGTTTCATGCTCCTCATATTTTTGACACCTCTTGAAGCTCTTCAAATTTTTCACACCTTTTCAGGCTCTTCATGTTTTTGAACACCACTTCATGCTCCTCCTATTTTTCAGACCGTTTCATGCTCCTCATATTTTTGACACCTTTTGAAGCTCTTCATATATTTCACACCTTTTCAGGCTCTTCATGTCTTTGAACACCGCTTCATGCTGCTCCTATTTTTCAGACCGTTTCATGCGCCTCATATTTTTCACACCTTTTGAAGATCTTCATATTTTCACACCTTTTCAGGCTCTTCATGTTTTTCAACACCACTTCATGCTCCTTCTATTTTTCAGACCGTTTCATGCTCCTCATATTTTTGACTCCTTCAGAAACTCTTCATATTTTTCACACCTTGTCAGGCTCTTCATGTTTTTCAACACCGATTCATGCTCCTCGTATTTTTCACACCGTTTCATTTTCCTCATATTTTTGACACCTTTTGAAGCTCTTCATATATTTCACACCTTTTCAGGCTCTTCATTTTTTTCAACAGCACTTCATGCTCCTCCTATTTTTCAGACTGTTTCATGCTCATTTCATTTTTGACACCTTTTGAATGTCTTCATATTTTTCACAACTTTTGAAGCTCTTCATATTTTTCACACCTTTTCAGGCTCTTCATGTTTTTCAACACCGCTTCATACTCCTCGTATTTTTCAGACCGTTTCTTGCACCTAATCTTTTTCACACCTTTTCAAGCTCTTCACATTTTTCAAACCTTTCAGGCTCTTCATGTGTTTGAACACCATTTCATGCTCCTCCCATTTTTCAGACCGTTTCATGCTCCTCATATTTTTGACACCTTTAGAAACTCTTCATATTTTTCACACCTTTTCAGACTCTTCATGTTTTTGAACACCGCTTCATGCTCCTCCTATTTTTCAGACCGTTTATTCCTCCTCATGTATTTCACAGTGTTTGAAACTCTTCATATTTTTCACACCTTTTCATGCTCTTTATGTTTGTGAACACCATTTCATACTATTCCTAATATGCAGACCGTTTCATTCTCCTCTTATTTTTACACCTTTTGAAACTCTTCATATATTTCTCACCTTTTCAGGCTTTTCATTTTTTTCAAGATCACTTCATGCTCCTCCTATTTTTCAGACCGGTTCATGCTCATCTCATTTTGACACCTTTTGCGGCTCTTCATATTTTTCACACCTATTCAGGCTCTTCATGTTTTTGAACACCGCTTCATGCTCCTCCTATTTTTCAGACCCTTTCTTACTCCTCATATTTTTGACACCTTTAGAAACTCTTCATATCTTTCACACCTTTTCAGGCGCTTCATGTTTTTCAACACCGCTTCATGCTCCTCCTATTTTTCAGACCGCTTCATTCTCCTCATATTCTTGACACAATTTGAAGCTCTTCATATATTTCACACCTTTTCAGGCTCTTCATTTTTTTCAACACCACTTCATGCTCCTCCTACTTTTCAGACAGTTTCATGCTCATCTATTTTTTGACACCTTTTGAAGCTCTTCATATTTTTCACACCTTTTGAAGCTCTTCCTATTTCTCACACTTTCTCAGGCTCTTCATGTTTTTCAACACCGCTTGATGTTCCTCCTATTTTTCAGACCGTTTCATGCTCCTCATATTTTTGACACCTTTTGAAGCTCTTCATATTTTTCACACCTTTTAAGGCTCTTCATGTTTTTGAACACCGCTTCATGCTCCTCCTATTTTTCAAACCATATCATGCTCCTCATATTTTTCACACCTTTTGAGGCTCTTCATATTTTTCACACCTTTTCAGGCTCTTCATTTTTTTCAACGCTACTTCTTGCTCCTCCAATTTTTCAGACCGTTTCATGCTCATCTAATTTTTGACACCTTTTGAAGCTTTGCATATTTTTCACAACTTTTCAGGCTCTTCATGTTTTTGAACACCGCTTCATGCTCCTCCTATATCTCAGACAATATCATGCTATTCATATTTTTCACCCCTTTTGAAGCTCTTCATATTTTTCACATTTTTTCAGGCTCTTCATGTTTTTGAACACCACTTCATGCTCCTCCTATTTTTCAGAGAGTTTCATGCTCCTCATGTATTTCACACCTTTTGAAGCTCTTCATATTTTTCACACCTTATCAGGCTCTTCATGTTTTCCACACCACTTCATGCTTCTACTATTTTTCAGCCCGTTTCATGCTCCTCATGTATTTCACATCTTTTGAAGCTCTTCATATATTTCACACCTTTTCAGGCTCTTCATGTTTTTGAACACCGCTTCATACTCCTCCTATTTTTCAGACGGATTCATGCTCCTCATATTTTTGACACCTTTTGAAGCTCTTCATATTTTTCACACCTTTTCAGGCTCTTCATGTTTTTGAACACCGCTTCATGCTCCTCCTATTTTTCAGATCGTTTAATCCTCCTGGTGTATTTCACACCTTTTGAAGCTCTTAATATATTTCACACCTTTTCATGCTCTTCATGTTTTTGAACACCATTTCATACTCTTCCTATTTTGCAGACCGTTTCATTCTCCTCATATTTTTACACCTTTTGAAGCTCTTCATATATTTCACACCTTTTCAGGCTTTTCATTTTTTCACACGTTTTCAGACTCTTCATATTTTTCAACACCGCTTCATGCTCCTGCTATTTTTCAGACCGTTTCATGCTCTTCATAATTTTGACAGGTTTTAAGGCTTTTCATATTTTTCACACCTTTTCAGGCTCTTCATGTTTTTGAACACCGCTTCATGCTCCTCCTATTTTTCAAACCGTTTCATGCTCCTCATATTTTGACACATTTTGAAGCTCTTCATATATTTCACACCTTTTCAGGCTCTACCTGTTTTTCAACACCACTTCATGCTCCTCCTATTTTTCAGACCGTTTCCTGCTCCTCATAATATTGACACCTTTTGAAGCTCTTCATATTTTTCACACCTTTCCAGGCTCTTCAGGTGTTTGAGGCCAGCTTCATGCTCTTCCTATTTTTCAAGCCGTTTCATGCTCCTCATATATTTCACATCCTTTGAAGCTCTTCATATTTTTCACACCTTTTCAGGCTCTTCAACTTTTTGAACAAAGCTTCATGCTCCTCCTATTTTTCAGACCGTTTCATGCTCATCTCAGTTTTGATACCTTTGAAGCTCTTCATATTTTTCACAGCTTTTGAAGCTCTTCATATTTCTCACACCTTTTCAGGCACTTCATAATTTTGAACACCGCTTCATGCTCCTCCTATTTCAGACCGTTTCATGCTCATCTAATTTTTGACACCTTTTGAAGCTCTTCATATTTTTCACATTTTTGAAGCTCTTCATATTTTTCACACCTTTTCAGGCTCGTTATGATTTTCAACACAGCTTAATGCTCCTCTTATTTTTCAGACCGTTTCATGCTCCTGATATTTTTGACACCTTTTGAAGCTCTTCATATATTTCACACCTTTTCAGGCTCTTCATTTTTTTCAACACCACTTCATGCTCCTCCTATATTTCAGACCGTTTCATGCTCATTTCATTTTTGACACCTTTTGAAGCTCTTCATATTTTTCACACCTTTTGAAGCTCTTCATATTTTTCACACGTTTTCAGGCTCTTCATGTTTTTCAACACCGCTTCATTCTCCTCGTATTTTTCAGACCGTTTCTTGCACCTAATCTTTCTCACACCTTTTGAAGCTCTTCATATTTTTCACACCTTTCAGGCTCTTCATGTGTTTGAACACCATTTCATGCTCCTCCCAATTTTCAGACCTTTTCATGCTCCTCATATTTTTGACACCTTTAGAAACTCTTCATATTTTTCACACCTTTTCAGACTCTTCATGTTTTTGAACACCGCTTCATGCTCCTCCTATTTTTCAGACAGTTTCATGCTCCTCATGTATTTCACACCTTTTGAAGCTCTTCATATTTTTCACACCTATTCAGGCTCTTCATGTTTTTGAACACCGCTTCATGCTCCTCCTATTTTTCAGACCGTTTCATGCTCCTCCTATTTTTCAGACCCTTCCTTACTCCTCATATTTTTGACACCTTTAGAAACTCTTCATATCTTTCACACCTTTTCAGGCGCTTCATGTTTTTCAACACCGCTCCATGCTCCTCCTATTTTTCAGACCGCTTCATTCTCCTCATATTCTTGACACCGTTTGAAGCTCTTCATATATTTCACACCTTTTCAGGCTTTTCATTTTTTCAACACCACTTCATGCTCCTCCTATTTTTCAGACCGTTTCATGCTCATCTCATTTTGACACCTTTGTGGCTCTTCATATTTTTCAAACCTATTCAGGCTCTTCATGTTTTTGAACACAGCTTCATGCTCCTCCTATTTCTCAGACAATATCATGCTATTCATATTTTTCACCCCTTTTGAAGCTCTTCATATTTTTCACATTTTTTCAGGCTCTTCATGTTTTTGAACACCACTTCATGCTCCTCCTATTTTTCAGAGAGTTTCATGCTCCTCATGTATTTCACACCTTTTGAAGCTCTTCATATTTTTCACACCTTATCAGGCTCTTCATGTTTTTCCACACCACTTCATGCTTCTACTATTTTTCAGACCGTTTCATGCTCCTCATGTATTTCACATCTTTTGAAGCTCTTCATATATTTCACACCTTTTCAGGCTCTTCATGTTTTTGAACACCGCTTCATACTCCTCCTATTTTTCAGACGGATTCATGCTCTTCATATTTTTGACACCTTTTGAAGCTCTTCATATTTTTCACACTTTTTCAGGCTCTTCATGTTTTTGAACACCGCTTCATGCTCCTCCTATTTTTCCGATCGTTTAATCCTCCTGATTTATTTCACACCTTTTGAAGCTCTTAATATATTTCACACCTTTTCATGCTCTTCATGTTTCTGAACACCGCTTCATGCTCCTCCTATTTCTCAGACAATATCATGCTATTCATATTTTTCACCCCTTTTGAAGCTCTTCCTATTTCACATTTTTTCAGGCTCTTCATGTTTTTGAACACCACTTCATGCTCCTCCTATTTTTCAGAGAGTTTCATGCTCCTCATGTATTTCACACCTTTTGAAGCTCTTCAAATTTTTCACACCTTATCAGGCTCTTCATGTTTTTCCACACCACTTCATGCTTCTATTATTTTTCAGCCCGTTTCATGCTCCTCATGTATTTCACATCTTTTGAAGCTCTTCATATATTTCACACGTTTTCAGGCTCTTCATGTTTTTGAACAGCGCTTCATACTCCTCCTATTTTTCAGACGGTATCATGCTCCTCATATTTTTGACACCTTTTGAAGCTCTTCATATTTTTCACACCATTTCAGGCTCTTCATGTTTTTGAACACTGCTTCATGCTCCTCCTATTTTTCAGATCATTTAATCCTCCTGATGAATTTCACACCTTTTGAAGCTCTTAATATATTTCACACCTTTTCATGCTCTTCATGTTTTTGAACACCATTTCATGCTCTTCCTATTTTGCAGACCGTTTCATTCTCCTCATATTTTTAAACCTTTTGAAGCTCTTCATATATTTCACACCTTTTCTGGCTTTTCATTTTTTCAACACCACTTCATGCTCCTCCAATTTTTCAGACCGTTTCATGCTCATCTCATTTTGACACCTTTTGAAGCTCTTCATATTTTTCACACCTATTCAAGCTCTTCATATTTTTCATATTTTTGAAGTTCTTCATATTTTCACACGTTTTCAGACTCTTCATATTTTTCAACACAGCTTCATGCTCTTCCTATTTTTCAAGCCGTTTCATGCTCCTCATATATTTCACATCCTTTGAAGCTCTTCATATTTTTCACACCTTTTCAGGCTCTTCATCTTTTTGAACAAAGCTTCATGCTCCTCCTATTTTTCAGACCGTTTCATGCTCATCTCAATTTTGATACCTTTGAAGCTCTTCATTTTTTTCACAGCTTTTGAAGCTCTTCATATTTCTCTCACCTTTTCAGGCACTTCATGATTTTGAACACCGCTTCATGCTCCTCCTATTTTTCAGACCGTTTCATGCTCATCTATTTTTTGACACCTTTTGAAGCTCTTCATATTTTTCACACCTTTTCAGGCTCTTCATGTTTTTGAACACCGCTTCATGCTTCTCCTATTTTTCAGACCGTTTCATGCTCCTCATATTTTTCACACCTTTTGAAGCTCTTCATATTTTTCAAACCTTTTCAGGCTTTCATGTTTTTCAGCACCAGTTCATGCTCCTCCTATTTTTCAGACCGTTTCATGCTCCTCATATTCTTGACATCTTTTGAAGCTCTTCATATTTTGCACACCTTTTCAGGCTCTTCATGTTTTTCCGCACCAGTTCATGCTTCTCCTATTTTTCAGACCGTTTCATGCTCATCTCTTTTTTTACACCTTTTGAAGCTCTTCATATTTTGCACACCTTTTCAGGCTTTCATGTTTTTCAGCACCAGTTCATGCTCCTCCTATTTTTCAGACCGTTTCATGCTCCTCATATTTTTCACACCTTTTGAAGCTCTTCATATTTTTCAAACCTTTTCAGGCTTTCATGTTTTTCAGCACCAGTTCATGCTCCTCCTATTTTTCAGACCGTTTCATGCTCCTCCTATTTTTCAGACCGTTTCATGCTCCTCCGATTTTTCAGACCGTTTCTTGCTCCTCATATTTTTGACACTTTTTGAAGCTCTTCATATTTTTCACACCTTTTCTGGCTCTTCATGTTTTTGAACACAGCTTCATGCTCCTCCTATTTTACAGAAAGTTTCATGCTCCTCATATTTTTGACACCTTTTAAACCTCTTCATATTTTTCACACCTTTTGAAGCTCTTAATAATTTTCACACGTTTTCAGGGTCTTCATGTTTTTCAACACCGCTTCATGCTCCTCCTATTTTTCAGACCGTTTCATGCTCCTCATATTTTTGAAACCTTTTGAAGCTCCTCCTATTTTTCACACCTTTTGAATCTCTTCATATTTTTCACAACTTTTGAAGCTCTTCATATTTTTCACACCTTTTGAGGCTCTTCATATTTTTCCAACCTTTCCAGGCTCTTCATGTTTTTGAACACCGTTTCATGCTGCTCCTATTTTTCAGACCGGTTCATGCTCCTCATATTTTTGACACCCTTTGAAGATCCTCCTATTTTTCACACGTTTTCAGGCTCTTGATGTTTTTCAACACCGTTTCATGCTCCTCCTATTTTTCAGACCAATTCATGCTCCCCCTATTTTTGAGACCGTTTCATGCTCCTCATATTTTTGACACCTTTTGAAGCTCCTCCTATTTTTCACACGTTTTCAGGCTCTTCATGTTTTTCAACACCGCTTCATGCTCCTCCTATGCTTCAGACCGTTTCATGCTCCTCATATTTTTCAGGCAGTTTCATGCACCTCTTATTATTGACACCTTTTGAAGCTCTTCATATTTTTCACACCTTTTCAGGCTCTTCATGTTTTTCAACACCGCTTCATGCTCCTACTATATTTGAGACCGTTTCATGCTCCTTATATTTTTGACACGTTTTGGGGCTCTCATATTTTTCACACCATTCCAGGCTCTTCATATCTTTGAACACCGTTTCATGCTCCTCCTATTTTTCACACCGTTTCATGCTCCTCATATTTTTGACACGTTTTGGGCTCTTCATATTTTTCACACCATTCCAGGCTCTTCATATTTTTGAACACGGTTTCATACTCCTCCTATTTTTCAGACCGTTTCATGCTCCTCATATTTTTGACACCTTTTGAAGCTCTTCATATTTTTCATACCTTTTCAGGCTCTCCATATATTTGAACACCGCTTCATGCTCCTCCTATTTTTGAGACCGTTTCATGCTCCTCATATTTTTGACACCTTTTGAAGCTCTTCATATTTGTCACACCTTTTCAGGCTCTTCATGTTTTTGAACACCGCTTTATCCTCCTCCTATTTTTCAGACCGTTCCCTGCTCTTCATATTTTTCAAACCTTTTGAAGCTCTTCATATTTTTCACACCTTTTCAGGCTCTTCATGTTTTTGAACACCGCTTCATGCTCCTCCTATTTTTCAAACCGTTTCATGCTCCTCATATTTTGACACATTTTGAAGCTCTTCATATATTTCACACCTTTTAAGGCTCTTCATGTTTATGAACACCGCTTCATGCTCCTCCTAATTTTGAGACCGTTTCCTGCTCCTCATATTTTTGACACCTTTTGAAGCTCTTCATATTTTTCACACATTTTCAGGCTCTTCATATTTTTCAACACCGCTCATGCTCCTCCTATTTTTCAGACCGTTTCATGCTCCTCATATTTTTGACACCTTTTGAAGCTCTTCATATTTTTCACAACTTTTCAGGCTCTTCATATTTTTCAACACCGCTTCATGCTCCTCCTATTTTTCAGACCGTTTCATGCTCATCTCATTTTTGACACCTTTTGAAGCTTTGCATATTTTTCACAACTTTTCAGGCTCTTCATGTATTTGAACACCGCTTCAGGCTAATCCTATTTTTTAAACCATATCATGTTCCTCATATTTTTCACACTTTTGAGGCTCTTCATATTTTTCACACGTTTTCATGGTCTTCATGTTTTTGAACACCACTTCATGCTCCTCCTTTTTTTCAGATCGTTTAATCCTCCTCATGTATTTCACACCTTTTGAAGCTCTTCATAATTTTCACATCTTTTCATGCTCTTCATGTTTTTGAACACCATTTTATGCTCCTCCTATTTTGCAGACGGTTTCATGCTCCTCATATTTTTACACCTTTTCAAGCTCTTCATATATTTCACACCTTTTCAGACTTTTCATTTTTTTCAACACCACTTCATGCTCCTCCTATTTTTCAGACCGTTACATGCTCATCTCATTTTTACTCGTTTGAATCTCTTCATATTTGTCACATCTTTTGAAGCTCTTCATATTTTTCACAACTTTTCAGGCTCTTTATGATTTCAACCCCGCTTCATGCTCCTCCTATTTTGCAGACCATTTCATTCTCCTCATATTTTTACACCTTTTCAAGCTCTTCATATTTTTCACACCTTTTCATGCTCTTCATATTTTTCCACACCACTTCCTGCTTCTCCTATTTTTCAGCCCGTTTCAAACTCCTCATGTATTTCACACCTTTTGAAGCTCTTCCTATTTTTCAAGCCGTTTCATGCTCCTCATATATTTCACATCCTTTGAAGCTCTTCATATTTTTCACACCTTTTCAGGCTCTTCATCTTTTTGAACAAAGCTTCATGCTCCTCCTATTTTTCAGACCGTTTCATGCTCATCTCAATTTTGATACCTTTGAAGCTCTTCATTTTTTTCACAGCTTTTGAAGCTCTTCATATTTCTCTCACCTTTTCAGGCACTTCATGATTTTGAACACCGCTTCATGCTCCTCCTATTTTTCAGACCGTATCATGCTCATCTATTTTTTGACACCTTTTGAAGCTCTTCATATTTTTCACACCTTTTCAGGCTCTTCATGTTTTTGAACACCACTTCATGCTTCTCCTATTTTTCAGACCGTTTCATGCTCCTCATATTTTTCACACCTTTTGAAGCTCTTCATATTTTTCAAACCTTTTCAGGCTTTCATGTTTTTCAGCACCAGTTCATGCTCCTCCTATTTTTCAGACCGTTTCATGCTCCTCATATTCTTGACATCTTTTGAAGCTCTTCATATTTTGCACACCTTTTCAGGCTCTTCATGTTTTTCCGCACAGGTTCATGCTTCTCCTATTTTTCAGACCGTTTCATGCTCATCTCTTTTTTTACACCTTTTGAAGCTCTTCATATTTTGCACACCTTTTCAGGCTTTCATGTTTTTCAGCACCAGTTCATGCTCCTCCTATTTTTCAGACCGTTTCATGCTCCTCATATTTTTCACACCTTTTGAAGCTCTTCATATTTTTCAAACCTTTTCAGGCTTTCATGTTTTTCAGCACCAGTTCATGCTCCTCCTATTTTTCAGACCGTTTCATGCTCCTCCTATTTTTCAGACCGTTTCATGCTCCTCCTATTTTTCAGACCGTTTCTTGCTCCTCATATTTTTGACACTTTTTGAAGCTCTTCATATTTTTCACACCTTTTCTGGCTCTTCATGTTTTTGAACACAGCTTCATGCTCCTCCTATTTTACAGAAAGTTTCATGCTCCTCATATTTTTGACACCTTTTAAACCTCTTCATATTTTTCACACCTTTTGAAGCTCTTAATAATTTTCACACGTTTTCAGGGTCTTCATGTTTTTCAACACCGCTTCATGCTCCTCCTATTTTTCAGACCGTTTCATGCTCCTCATATATTTGAAACCTTTTGAAGCTCCTCCTATTTTTCACACCTTTTGAATCTCTTCATATTTTTCACACCTTTTGAAGCTCTTCATATTTTTCACACCATTTGAGGCTCTTCATATTTTTCCAACCTTTCCAGGCTCTTCATGTTTTTGAACACCGTTTCATGCTGCTCCTATTTTTCAGACCGTTTCATGCTCCTCATATTTTTGACACCTTTTGAAGCTCCTCCTATTTTTCACACGTTTTCAGGCTCTTGATGTTTTTCAACACCGTTTCATGCTCCTCCTATTTTTCAGACCATTTCATGCTCCCCCTATTTTTGAGACCGTTTCATGCTCCTCATATTTTTGACACCTTTTGAAGCTCCTCCTATTTTTCACACGTTTTCAGGCTCTTCATGTTTTTCAACACCGCTTCATGCTCCTCCTATTCTTCAGACCGTTTCATGCTCCTCATATTTTTCAGGCAGTTTCATGCACCTCTTATTATTGACACCTTTTGAAGCTCTTCATATTTTTCACACCTTTTCAGGCTCTTCATGTTTTTCAACACCGCTTCATGCTCCTACTATATTTGAGACCGTTTCATGCTCCTTATATTTTTGACACGTTTTGGGGCTCTCATATTTTTCACACCATTCCAGGCTCTTCATATCTTGAACACCTTTTCATGCTCCTCCTATTTTTCACACCGTTTCATGCTCCTCATATTTTTGACACGTTTTGGGCTCTTCATATTTTTCACACCATTCCAGGCTCTTCATATTTTTGAACACGGTTTCATACTCCTCCTATTTTTCAGACCGTTTCATGCTCCTCATATTTTTGACACCTTTTGAAGCTCTTCATATTTTTCATACCTTTTCAGGCTCTCCATATATTTGAACACCGCTTCATGCTCCTCCTATTTTTGAGACCGTTTCATGCTCCTCATATTTTTGACACCTTTTGAAGCTCTTCATATTTGTCACACCTTTTCAGGCTCTTCATGTTTTTGAACACCACTTTATCCTCCTCCTATTTTTCAGACCGTTCCCTGCTCTTCATATTTTTCAAACCTTTTGAAGCTCTTCATATTTTTCACACCTTTTCAGGCTCTTCATGTTTTTGAACACCGCTTCATGCTCCTCCTATTTTTCAAACCGTTTCATGCTCCTCATATTTTGACACATTTTGAAGCTCTTCATATATTTCACACCTTTTAAGGCTCTTCATGTTTATGAACACCGCTTCATGCTCCTCCTAATTTTGAGACCGTTTCCTGCTCCTCATATTTTTGACACCTTTTGAAGCTCTTCATATTTTTCACACCTTTTCAGGCTCTTCATATTTTTCAACACCGCTCATGCTCCTCCTATTTTTCAGACCGTTTCATGCTCCTCATATTTTTGACACCTTTTGAAGCTCTTCATATTTTTCACAACTTTTCAGGCTCTTCATATTTTTCAACACCGCTTCATGCTCCTCCTATTTTTCAGACCGTTTCATGCTCATCTCATTTTTGACACCTTTTGAAGCTTTGCATATTTTTCACAACTTTTCAGGCTCTTCATGTATTTGAACACCGCTTCAGGCTAATCCTATTTTTTAAACCATATCATGTTCCTCATATTTTTCACACTTTTGAGGCTCTTCATATTTTTCACACGTTTTCATGGTCTTCATGTTTTTGAACACCACTTCATGCTCCTCCTTTTTTTCAGACCGTTTAATCCTCCTCATGTATTTCACACCTTTTGAAGCTCTTCATAATTTTCACATCTTTTCATGCTCTTCATGTTTTTGAACACCATTTTATGCTCCTCCTATTTTGCAGACGGTTTCATGCTCCTCATATTTTTACACCTTTTCAAGCTCTTCATATATTTCACACCTTTTCAGGCTTTTCATTTTTTTCAACACCACTTCATGCTCCTCCTATTTTTCAGACCGTTACATGCTCATCTCATTTTTACTCGTTTGAATCTCTTCATATTTGTCACATCTTTTGAAGCTCTTCATATTTTTCACAACTTTTCAGGCTCTTTATGATTTCAACCCCGCTTCATGCTCCTCCTATTTTGCAGACCATTTCATTCTCCTCATATTTTTACACCTTTTCAAGCTCTTCATATTTTTCACACCTTTTCAGGCTCTTCATATTTTTCAACACCGCTCATGCTCCTCCTATTTTTCAGACCGTTTCATGCTCCTCATATTTTTGACACCTTTTGAAGCTCTTCATATTTTTCACACCTTTTCAGGCTCTTCATGTTTTTGAACACAACTTCATGCTCCTCCTATTTTTCAGGCCCTTTCATGCTCCTCATATTTTGACACCTTTTGAAGCTCCTCCTATTTTTCACACCTTTTCAGGCTCTTCATGTTTTTGAACACCGCTTCATACTCCTCCTATTTTTCAGACGGATTCATGCTCCTCATATTTTTGACACCTTTTTAAGCTCTTCATATTTTTCACACCTTTTCAGGCTCTTCATCTTTTTGAACAAAGCTTCATGCTCCTCCTATTTTTCAGACCGTTTCATGCTCATCTCAATTTTGATACCTTTGAAGCTCTTCATATTTTTCACAGCTTTTGAAGCTCTTCATATTTCTCTCACCTTTTCAGGCACTTCATGATTTTGAACACCGCTTCATGCTCCTCCTATTTTTCAGACCGTTTCATGCTCCTCATATTTTTCACACCTTTTGAAGCTCTTCATATTTTTCAAACCTTTTCAGGCTTTCATGTTTTTCAGCACCAGTTCATGCTCCTCCTATTTTTCAGACCGTTTCATGCTCCTCATATTCTTGACATCTTTTGAAGCTCTTCATATTTTGCACACCTTTTCAGGCTCTTCATGTTTTTCCGCACCAGTTCATGCTTCTCCTATTTTTCAGACCGTTTCATGCTCATCTCTTTTTTTACACCTTTTGAAGCTCTTCATATTTTGCACACCTTTTCAGGCTTTCATGTTTTTCAGCACCAGTTCATGCTCCTCCTATTTTTCAGACCGTTTCATGCTCCTCATATTTTTCACACCTTTTGAAGCTCTTCATATTTTTCAAACCTTTTCAGGCTTTCATGTTTTTCAGCACCAGTTCATGTTCCTCCTATTTTTCAGACCGTTTCATGCTCCTCATATTTTTGACACCTTTTGAAGCTCTTCATATTTTTCACACCTTTTCTGGCTCTTCATGTTTTTGAACACAGCTTCATGCTCCTCCTATTTTACAGAAAGTTTCATGCTCCTCATATTTTTGACACCTTTTAAACCTCTTCACATTTTTCACACCTTTTGAAGCTCTTAATAATTTTCACACGTTTTCAGGGTCTTCATGTTTTTCAACACCGCTTCATGCTCCTCCTATTTTTCAGACCGTTTCATGCTCCTCATATTTTTGAAACCTTTTGAAGCTCCTCCTATTTTTCACACCTTTTGAATCTCTTCATATTTTTCACACCTTTTGAAGCTCTTCATATTTTTCACACCATTTGAGGCTCTTCATATTTTTCCAACCTTTCCAGGCTCTTCATGTTTTTGAACACCGTTTCATGCTGCTCCTATTTTTCAGACCGTTTCATGCTCCTCATATTTTTGACACCTTTTGAAGCTCCTCCTATTTTTCACACGTTTTCAGGCTCTTGATGTTTTTCAACACCGCTTCATGCTCCTCCTATTCTTCAGACCGTTTCATGCTCCTCATATTTTTCAGGCAGTTTCATGCACCTCTTATTATTGACACCTTTTGAAGCTCTTCATATTTTTCACACCTTTTCAGGCTCTTCATGTTTTTCAACACCGCTTCATGCTCCTACTATATTTGAGACCGTTTCATGCTCCTTATATTTTTGACACGTTTTGGGGCTCTCATATTTTTCACACCATTCCAGGCTCTTCATATCTTTGAACACCGTTTCATGCTGTTCCTATTTTTCACACCGTTTCATGCTCCTCATATTTTTGACACGTTTTGGGCTCTTCATATTTTTCACACCATTCCAGGCTCTTCATATTTTTGAACACCGTTTCATACTCCTCCTATTTTTCAGACCGTTTCATGCTCCTCATATTTTTGACACCTTTTGAAGCTCTTCATATTTTTCATACCTTTTCAGGCTCTCCATATATTTGAACACCGCTTCATGCTCCTCCTATTTTTGAGACCGTTTCATGCTCCTCATATTTTTGACACCTTTTGAAGCTCTTCATATTTGTCACACCTTTTCAGGCTCTTCATGTTTTTGAACACCGCTTTATCCTCCTCCTATATTTCAGACCGTTCCCTGCTCTTCATATTTTTCAAACCTTTTGAAGCTCTTCATATTTTTCACACCTTTTCAGGCTCTTCATGTTTTTGAACACCGCTTCATGCTCCTCCTATTTTTCAAACCGTTTCATGCTCCTCATATTTTGACACATTTTGAAGCTCTTCATATATTTCACACCTTTTAAGGCTCTTCATGTTTATGAACACCGCTTCATGCTCCTCCTAATTTTGAGACCGTTTCCTGCTCCTCATATTTTTGACACCTTTTGAAGCTCTTCATATTTTTCACACCTTTTCAGGCTCTTCATATTTTTCAACACCGCTCATGCTCCTCCTATTTTTCAGACCGTTTCATGCTCCTCATATTTTTGACACCTTTTGAAGCTCTTCATATTTTTCACAACTTTTCAGGCTCTTCATATTTTTCAACACCGCTTCATGCTCCTCCTATTTTTCAGACCGTTTCATGCTCATCTCATTTTTGACACCTTTTGAAGCTTTGCATATTTTTCACAACTTTTCAGGCTCTTCATGTATTTGAACACCGCTTCAGGCTAATCCTATTTTTTAAACCATATCATGTTCCTCATATTTTTCACACTTTTGAGGCTCTTCATATTTTTCACACGTTTTCATGGTCTTCATGTTTTTGAACACCACTTCATGCTCCTCCTTTTTTTCAGACCGTTTAATCCTTCTCATGTATTTCACACCTTTTGAAGCTCTTCATAATTTTCACATCTTTTCATGCTCTTCATGTTTTGAACAGCATTTTATGCTCTTCCTATTTTGCAGACGGTTTCATGCTCCTCATATTTTTGCACCTTTTCAAGCTCTTCATATATTTCACACCTTTTCAGGCTTTTCATTTTTTTCAACACCACTTCATGCTCCTCCTATTTTTCAGACCGTTACATGCTCATCTCATTTTTACTCGTTTGAATCTCTTCTTATTTGTCACATCTTTTGAAGCTCATCATATTTTTCACAACTTTTCAGGCTCTTTATGATTTCAACCCCGCTTCATGCTCCTCCTATTTTGCAGACCATTTCATTCTCCTCATATTTTTACACCTTTTCAAGCTCTTCATATTTTTCACACCTTTTCATGCTCTTCATATTTTTCCACACCACTTCGTGCTTCACCTATTTTTCAGCCCGTTTCAAACTCCTCATGTATTTCACACCTTTTGAAGCTCTTCATATTTTTCACACGTTTTCATGCCATTCATGTTTTTCATCACCGCTTCATGCTCCTCTTATTTTTCAGACCGTTTCATGCTCATCTCATTTTTTACACCTTTGGAAGCTCTTCATATTTTTCACACCTTTTCAGGCTCTTCATGTTTTTGAACACAACTTCATGCTCCTCCTATTTTTCAGACCGTTTCATGCGCCTCATATTTTTGACACCTTTTGAACATCTTCATATTTTCACACCTTTTCAGGCTCTTCATGTTTTTCAACACCACTTCATGCTCCTTCTATTTTTCAGAACGTTTCATGCTCCTCATATTTTTGACTCCTTTAGAAACTCTTCATATTTTTCACACCTTGTCAGGCTCTTCATGTTTTTCAACACCTATTCATGCTCCTCCTATTTTTCACACCGTTTCATTTTCCTCATATTTTTGACACCTTTTGAAGCTCTTCATATATTTCACACCTTTTCAGGCTCTTCATTTTTTTCAACACAACTTCATGCTCCTCATATTTTTCAGACTGTTTCATGCTCATTTCATTTTTGACACCTTTTGAATGTCTTCATATTTTTCACAACTTTTCAAGCTCTTCATATTTTTCACACGTTTTCAGGCTCTTCATGTTTTTCAACACCGCTTCATACTCCTCATATTTTTCAGACCGTTTCTTGCACCTAATCTTTTTCACACCTTTTCAAGCTCTTCATATTTTTCACACCTTTCAGGCTCTTCATGTGTTTGAACACCATTTCATGCTCCTCCCATTTTTCAGACCGTTTCATGCTCCTCATATTTTTGACACCTTTAGAAACTCTTCATATTTTTCACACCTTTTCAGACTCTTCATGTTTTTGAACACCGCTTCATGCTCCTCCTATTTTTCAGACCGTTTATTCCTCCTCATGTATTTCACAGCGTTTGAAACTCTTCATATTTTTCACACCTTTTCATGCTCTTTATGTTTGTGAACACCATTTCATACTCTTCCTAATATGCAGACCGTTTCATTCTCCTCTTATTTTTACACCTTTTGAAACTCTTCATATATTTCTCACCTTTTCAGGCTTTTCATTTTTTTCAAGATCACTTCATGCTCCTCCTATTTTTCAGACCGGTTCATGCTCATCTCATTTTGACACCTTTTGCGGCTCTTCATATTTTTCACACCTATTCAGGCTCTTCATGTTTTTGAACACCGCTTCATGCTCCTCCTATATTTCAGACCCTTTCTTACTCCTCATATTTTTGACAGCTTTAGAAACTCTTCATATCTTTCACACCTTTTCAGGCGCTTCATGTTTTTCAAAACCGGTTCATGCTCCTCCTATTTTTCAGACCGCTTCATTCTCCTCATATTATTGACACCATTTGAAGCTCTTCATATATTTCACACCTTTTCAGGTTCTTCATTTTTTTCAACACCACTTCATGCTCCTCCTACTTTTCAGACAGTTTCATGCCCATCTATTTTTTGACACCTTTTGAAGCTCTTCATATTTTTCACACCTTTTGAAGCTCTTCCTATTTCTCACACTTTCTCAGGCTCTTCATGTTTTTCAACACCGCTTGATGTTCCTCCTATTTTTCAGACCGTTTCATGCTCCTCATATTTTTGACACCTTTTGAAGCTCTTCATATTTTTCACACCTTTTAAGGCTCTTCATGTTTTTGAACACCGCTTCATGCTCCTCCTATTTTTCAAACCATATCATGCTCCTCATATTTTTCACACCTTTTGAGGCTCTTCATATTTTCACACCTTTTCAGGCTCTTCATTTTTTTCAACGCTACTTCTTGCTCCTCCAATTTTTCAGACCGTTTCATGCTCATCTAATTTTTGACACCTTTTGAAGCTTTGCATATTTTTCACAACTTTTCAGGCTCTTCATGTTTTTGAACACCGCTTCATGCTCGTCCTATTTCTCAGACAATATCATGCTATTCATATTTTTCACCCCTTTTGAAGCTCTACATATTTTTCACACCTTTTAAGTCTCTGCATGTTTTTGAACACCTTTTCATGCTCCTCATGTATTTCACTCCTTTTGAAGCTCTTCATATTTTGCACACATTTTCAGGCTCTTCATGTTTTTGAACACCGCTTCATCCTCCTCCTATTTTTAAGAGGGTTTCATGCTCGTCATATTTTTGACACATTGTGAAGCTCTCATATTTTTCACACCTTTTCAGGTTCTTCATGTTTTTCAACACCATTTCATGCTCCTCCTATTTTTCAGACCGTTTCATGCTCCTCATATTTTTGACACCTTTTGAAGCTTTCATATTTTTCACACCTTTTCAAACTCTTCATGTTTTTCAACACCGCTTCATGCTCCTCCTATTCTTCAGACCGTTTCATGCTCCTCATATTTTTCAGGCAGTTTCATGCACCTCTTATTATTGACACCTTTTGAAGCTCTTCATATTTTTCACACCTTTTCAGGCTCTTCATGTTTTTCAACACCGCTTCATGCTCCTACTATATTTGAGACCGTTTCATGCTCCTTATATTTTTGACACGTTTTGGGGCTCTCATATTTTTCACACCATTCCAGGCTCTTCATATCTTTGAACACCGTTTCATGCTCCTCCTATTTTTCACACCGTTTCATGCTCCTCATATTTTTGACACGTTTTGGGCTCTTCATATTTTTCACACCATTCCAGGCTCTTCATATTTTTGAACACGGTTTCATACTCCTCCTATTTTTCAGACCGTTTCATGCTCCTCATATTTTTGACACCTTTTGAAGCTCTTCATATTTTTCATACCTTTTCAGGCTCTCCATATATTTGAACACCGCTTCATGCTCCTCCTATTTTTGAGACCGTTTCATGCTCCTCATATTTTTGACACCTTTTGAAGCTCTTCATATTTGTCACACCTTTTCAGGCTCTTCATGTTTTTGAACACCGCTTTATCCTCCTCCTATTTTTCAGACCGTTCCCTGCTCTTCATATTTTTCAAACCTTTTGAAGCTCTTCATATTTTTCACACCTTTTCAGGCTCTTCATGTTTTTGAACACCGTTTCATGCTCCTCCTATTTTTCACACCGTTTCATGCTCCTCATATTTTTGACACGTTTTGGGCTCTTCATATTTTTCACACCATTCCAGGCTCTTCATATTTTTGAACACGGTTTCATACTCCTCCTATTTTTCAGACCGTTTCATGCTCCTCATATTTTTGACACCTTTTGAAGCTCTTCATATTTTTCATACCTTTTCAGGCTCTCCATATATTTGAACACCGCTTCATGCTCCTCCTAATTTTGAGACCGTTTCCTGCTCCTCATATTTTTGACACCTTTTGAAGCTCTTCATATTTTTCACACCTTTTCAGGCTCTTCATATTTTTCAACACCGCTCATGCTCCTCCTATTTTTCAGACCGTTTCATGCTCCTCATATTTTTGACACCTTTTGAAGCTCTTCATATTTTTCACAACTTTTCAGGCTCTTCATATTTTTCAACACCGCTTCATGCTCCTCCTATTTTTCAGACCGTTTCATGCTCATCTCATTTTTGACACCTTTTGAAGCTTTGCATATTTTTCACAACTTTTCAGGCTCTTCATGTATTTGAACACCGCTTCAGGCTAATCCTATTTTTTAAACCATATCATGTTCCTCATATTTTTCACACTTTTGAGGCTCTTCATATTTTTCACACGTTTTCATGGTCTTCATGTTTTTGAACACCACTTCATGCTCCTCCTTTTTTTCAGACCGTTTAATCCTTCTCATGTATTTCACACCTTTTGAAGCTCTTCATAATTTTCACATCTTTTCATGCTCTTCATGTTTTGAACAGCATTTTATGCTCTTCCTATTTTGCAGACGGTTTCATGCTCCTCATATTTTTACACCTTTTCAAGCTCTTCATATATTTCACACCTTTTCAGGCTTTTCATTTTTTTCAACACCACTTCATGCTCCTCCTATTTTTCAGACCGTTACATGCTCATCTCATTTTTACTCGTTTGAATCTCTTCTTATTTGTCACATCTTTTGAAGCTCATCATATTTTTCACAACTTTTCAGGCTCTTTATGATTTCAACCCCGCTTCATGCTCCTCCTATTTTGCAGACCATTTCATTCTCCTCATATTTTTACACCTTTTCAAGCTCTTCATATTTTTCACACCTTTTCATGCTCTTCATATTTTTCCACACCACTTCGTGCTTCTCCTATTTTTCAGCCCGTTTCAAACTCCTCATGTATTTCACACCTTTTGAAGCTCTTCATATTTTTCACACGTTTTCATGCCATTCATGTTTTTCATCACCGCTTCATGCTCCTCTTATTTTTCAGACCGTTTCATGCTCATCTCATTTTTTACACCTTTGGAAGCTCTTCATATTTTTCACACCTTTTCAGGCTCTTCATGTTTTTGAACACAACTTCATGCTCCTCCTATTTTTCAGACCGTTTCATGCGCCTCATATTTTTGACACCTTTTGAACATCTTCATATTTTCACACCTTTTCAGGCTCTTCATGTTTTTCAACACCACTTCATGCTCCTTCTATTTTTCAGACCGTTTCATGCTCCTCATATTTTTGACTCCTTTAGAAACTCTTCATATTTTTCACACCTTGTCAGGCTCTTCATGTTTTTCAACACCTATTCATGCTCCTCCTATTTTTCACACCGTTTCATTTTCCTCATATTTTTGACACCTTTTGAAGCTCTTCATATATTTCACACCTTTTCAGGCTCTTCATTTTTTTCAACACAACTTCATGCTCCTCCTATTTTTCAGACTGTTTCATGCTCATTTCATTTTTGACACCTTTTGAATGTCTTCATATTTTTCACAACTTTTCAAGCTCTTCATATTTTTCATACGTTTTCAGGCTCTTCATGTTTTTCAACACCGCTTCATACTCCTCATATTTTTCAGACCGTTTCTTGCACCTAATCTTTTTCACACCTTTTCAAGCTCTTCATATTTTTCACACCTTTCAGGCTCTTCATGTGTTTGAACACCATTTCATGCTCCTCCCATTTTTCAGACCGTTTCATGCTCCTCATATTTTTGACACCTTTAGAAACTCTTCATATTTTTCACACCTTTTCAGACTCTTCATGTTTTTGAACACCGCTTCATGCTCCTCCTATTTTTCAGACCGTTTATTCCTCCTCATGTATTTCACAGCGTTTGAAACTCTTCATATTTTTCACACCTTTTCATGCTCTTTATGTTTGTGAACACCATTTCATACTCTTCCTAATATGCAGACCGTTTCATTCTCCTCTTATTTTTACACCTTTTGAAACTCTTCATATATTTCTCACCTTTTCAGGCTTTTCATTTTTTTCAAGATCACTTCATGCTCCTCCTATTTTTCAGACCGGTTCATGCTCATCTCATTTTGACACCTTTTGCGGCTCTTCATATTTTTCACACCTATTCAGGCTCTTCATGTTTTTGAACACCGCTTCATGCTCCTCCTATATTTCAGACCCTTTCTTACTCCTCATATTTTTGACAGCTTTAGAAACTCTTCATATCTTTCACACCTTTTCAGGCGCTTCATGTTTTTCAACACCGGTTCATGCTCCTCCTATTTTTCAGACCGCTTCATTCTCCTCATATTATTGACACCATTTGAAGCTCTTCATATATTTCACACCTTTTCAGGTTCTTCATTTTTTTCAACACCACTTCATGCTCCTCCTACTTTTCAGACAGTTTCATGCCCATCTATTTTTTGACACCTTTTGAAGCTCTTCATATTTTTCACACCTTTTGAAGCTCTTCCTATTTCTCACACTTTCTCAGGCTCTTCATGTTTTTCAACACCGCTTGATGTTCCTCCTATTTTTCAGACCGTTTCATGCTCCTCATATTTTTGACACCTTTTGAAGCTCTTCATATTTTTCACACCTTTTAAGGCTCTTCATGTTTTTGAACACCGCTTCATGCTCCTCCTATTTTTCAAACCATATCATGCTCCTCATATTTTTCACACCTTTTGAGGCTCTTCATATTTTCACACCTTTTCAGGCTCTTCATTTTTTTCAACGCTACTTCTTGCTCCTCCAATTTTTCAGACCGTTTCATGCTCATCTAATTTTTGACACCTTTTGAAGCTTTGCATATTTTTCACAACTTTTCAGGCTCTTCATGTTTTTGAACACCGCTTCATGCTCGTCCTATTTCTCAGACAATATCATGCTATTCATATTTTTCACCCCTTTTGAAGCTCTTCATATTTTTCACACCTTTTAAGTCTCTGCATGTTTTTGAACACCTTTTCATGCTCCTCATGTATTTCACTCCTTTTGAAGCTCTTCATATTTTGCACACATTTTCAGGCTCTTCATGTTTTTGAACACCGCTTCATCCTCCTCCTATTTTTAAGAGGGTTTCATGCTCGTCATATTTTTGACACATTGTGAAGCTCTCATATTTTTCACACCTTTTCAGGTTCTTCATGTTTTTCAACACCATTTCATGCTCCTCCTATTTTTCAGACCGTTTCATGCTCCTCATATTTTTGACACCTTTTGAAGCTTTCATATTTTTCACACCTTTTCAAACTCTTCATGTTTTTCAACACCGCTTCATGCTCCTCCTATTCTTCAGACCGTTTCATGCTCCTCATATTTTTCAGGCAGTTTCATGCACCTCTTATTATTGACACCTTTTGAAGCTCTTCATATTTTTCACACCTTTTCAGGCTCTTCATGTTTTTCAACACCGCTTCATGCTCCTACTATATTTGAGACCGTTTCATGCTCCTTATATTTTTGACACGTTTTGGGGCTCTCATATTTTTCACACCATTCCAGGCTCTTCATATCTTTGAACACCGTTTCATGCTCCTCCTATTTTTCACACCGTTTCATGCTCCTCATATTTTTGACACGTTTTGGGCTCTTCATATTTTTCACACCATTCCAGGCTCTTCATATTTTTGAACACGGTTTCATACTCCTCCTATTTTTCACACCGTTTCATGCTCCTCATATTTTTGACACCTTTTGAAGCTCTTCATATTTTTCATACCTTTTCAGGCTCTCCATATATTTGAACACCGCTTCATGCTCCTCCTCTTTTTGAGACCGTTTCATGCTCCTCATATTTTTGACACCTTTTGAAGCTCTTCATATTTGTCACACCTTTTCAGGCTCTTCATGTTTTTGAACACCGCTTTATCCTCCTCCTATTTTTCAGACCGTTCCCTGCTCTTCATATTTTTCAAACCTTTTGAAGCTCTTCATATTTTTCACACCTTTTCAGGCTCTTCATGTTTTTGAACACCGTTTCATGCTCCTCCTATTTTTCACACCGTTTCATGCTCCTCATATTTTTGACACGTTTTGGGCTCTTCATATTTTTCACACCATTCCAGGCTCTTCATATTTTTGAACACGGTTTCATACTCCTCCTATTTTTCAGACCGTTTCATGCTCCTCATATTTTTGACACCTTTTGAAGCTCTTCATATTTTTCATACCTTTTCAGGCTCTCCATATATTTGAACACCGCTTCATGCTCCTCCTAATTTTGAGACCGTTTCCTGCTCCTCATATTTTTGACACCTTTTGAAGCTCTTCATATTTTTCACACCTTTTCAGGCTCTTCATATTTTTCAACACCGCTCATGCTCCTCCTATTTTTCAGACCGTTTCATGCTCCTCATATTTTTGACACCTTTTGAAGCTCTTCATATTTTTCACAACTTTTCAGACTCTTCATATTTTTCAACACCGCTTCATGCTCCTCCTATTTTTCAGACCGTTTCATGCTCATCTCATTTTTGACACCTTTTGAAGCTTTGCATATTTTTCACAACTTTTCAGGCTCTTCATGTATTTGAACACCGCTTCAGGCTAATCCTATTTTTTAAACCATATCATGTTCCTCATATTTTTCACACTTTTGAGGCTCTTCATATTTTTCACACGTTTTCATGGTCTTCATGTTTTTGAACACCACTTCATGCTCCTCCTTTTTTTCAGACCGTTTAATCCTTCTCATGTATTTCACACCTTTTGAAGCTCTTCATAATTTTCACATCTTTTCATGCTCTTCATGTTTTGAACAGCATTTTATGCTCTTCCTATTTTGCAGACGGTTTCATGCTCCTCATATTTTTACACCTTTTCAAGCTCTTCATATATTTCACACCTTTTCAGGCTTTTCATTTTTTTCAACACCACTTCATGCTCCTCCTATTTTTCAGACCGTTACATGCTCATCTCATTTTTACTCGTTTGAATCTCTTCTTATTTGTCACATCTTTTGAAGCTCATCATATTTTTCACAACTTTTCAGGCTCTTTATGATTTCAACCCCGCTTCATGCTCCTCCTATTTTGCAGACCATTTCATTCTCCTCATATTTTTACACCTTTTCAAGCTCTTCATATTTTTCACACCTTTTCATGCTCTTCATATTTTTCCACACCACTTCGTGCTTCTCCTATTTTTCAGCCCGTTTCAAACTCCTCATGTATTTCACACCTTTTGAAGCTCTTCATATTTTTCACACGTTTTCATGCCATTCATGTTTTTCATCACCGCTTCATGCTCCTCTTATTTTTCAGACCGTTTCATGCTCATCTCATTTTTTACACCTTTGGAAGCTCTTCATATTTTTCACACCTTTTCAGGCTCTTCATGTTTTTGAACACAACTTCATGCTCCTCCTATTTTTCAGACCGTTTCATGCGCCTCATATTTTTGACACCTTTTGAACATCTTCATATTTTCACACCTTTTCAGGCTCTTCATGTTTTTCAACACCACTTCATGCTCCTTCTATTTTTCAGACCGTTTCATGCTCCTCATATTTTTGACTCCTTTAGAAACTCTTCATATTTTTCACACCTTGTCAGGCTCTTCATGTTTTTCAACACCTATTCATGCTCCTCCTATTTTTCACACCGTTTCATTTTCCTCATATTTTTGACACCTTTTGAAGCTCTTCATATATTTCACACCTTTTCAGGCTCTTCATTTTTTTCAACACAACTTCATGCTCCTCCTATTTTTCAGACTGTTTCATGCTCATTTCATTTTTGACACCTTTTGAATGTCTTCATATTTTTCACAACTTTTCAAGCTCTTCATATTTTTCACACGTTTTCAGGCTCTTCATGTTTTTCAACACCGCTTCATACTCCTCATATTTTTCAGACCGTTTCTTGCACCTAATCTTTTTCACACCTTTTCAAGCTCTTCATATTTTTCACACCTTTCAGGCTCTTCATGTGTTTGAACACCATTTCATGCTCCTCCCATTTTTCAGACCGTTTCATGCTCCTCATATTTTTGACACCTTTAGAAACTCTTCATATTTTTCACACCTTTTCAGACTCTTCATGTTTTTGAACACCGCTTCATGCTCCTCCTATTTTTCAGACCGTTTATTCCTCCTCATGTATTTCACAGCGTTTGAAACTCTTCATATTTTTCACACCTTTTCATGCTCTTTATGTTTGTGAACACCATTTCATACTCTTCCTAATATGCAGACCGTTTCATTCTCCTCTTATTTTTACACCTTTTGAAACTCTTCATATATTTCTCACCTTTTCAGGCTTTTCATTTTTTTCAAGATCACTTCATGCTCCTCCTATTTTTCAGACCGGTTCATGCTCATCTCATTTTGACACCTTTTGCGGCTCTTCATATTTTTCACACCTATTCAGGCTCTTCATGTTTTTGAACACCGCTTCATGCTCCTCCTATATTTCAGACCCTTTCTTACTCCTCATATTTTTGACAGCTTTAGAAACTCTTCATATCTTTCACACCTTTTCAGGCGCTTCATGTTTTTCAACACCGGTTCATGCTCCTCCTATTTTTCAGACCGCTTCATTCTCCTCATATTATTGACACCATTTGAAGCTCTTTATATATTTCACACCTTTTCAGGTTCTTCATTTTTTTCAACACCACTTCATGCTCCTCCTACTTTTCAGACAGTTTCATGCCCATCTATTTTTTGACACCTTTTGAAGCTCTTCATATTTTTCACACCTTTTGAAGCTCTTCCTATTTCTCACACTTTCTCAGGCTCTTCATGTTTTTCAACACCGCTTGATGTTCCTCCTATTTTTCAGACCGTTTCATGCTCCTCATATTTTTGACACCTTTTGAAGCTCTTCATATTTTTCACACCTTTTAAGGCTCTTCATGTTTTTGAACACCGCTTCATGCTCCTCCTATTTTTCAAACCATATCATGCTCCTCATATTTTTCACACCTTTTGAGGCTCTTCATATTTTCACACCTTTTCAGGCTCTTCATTTTTTTCAACGCTACTTCTTGCTCCTCCAATTTTTCAGACCGTTTCATGCTCATCTAATTTTTGACACCTTTTGAAGCTTTGCATATTTTTCACAACTTTTCAGGCTCTTCATGTTTTTGAACACCGCTTCATGCTCGTCCTATTTCTCAGACAATATCATGCTATTCATATTTTTCACCCCTTTTGAAGCTCTTCATATTTTTCACACCTTTTAAGTCTCTGCATGTTTTTGAACACCTTTTCATGCTCCTCATGTATTTCACTCCTTTTGAAGCTCTTCATATTTTGCACACATTTTCAGGCTCTTCATGTTTTTGAACACCGCTTCATCCTCCTCCTATTTTTAAGAGGGTTTCATGCTCGTCATATTTTTGACACATTGTGAAGCTCTCATATTTTTCACACCTTTTCAGGTTCTTCATGTTTTTCAACACCATTTCATGCTCCTCCTATTTTTCAGACCGTTTCATGCTCCTCATATTTTTGACACCTTTTGAAGCTTTCATATTTTTCACACCTTTTCAAACTCTTCATGTTTTTCAACACCGCTTCATGCTCCTCCTATTCTTCAGACCGTTTCATGCTCCTCATATTTTTCAGGCAGTTTCATGCACCTCTTATTATTGACACCTTTTGAAGCTCTTCATATTTTTCACACCTTTTCAGGCTCTTCATGTTTTTCAACACCGCTTCATGCTCCTACTATATTTGAGACCGTTTCATGCTCCTTATATTTTTGACACGTTTTGGGGCTCTCATATTTTTCACACCATTCCAGGCTCTTCATATCTTTGAACACCGTTTCATGCTCCTCCTATTTTTCACACCGTTTCATGCTCCTCATATTTTTGACACGTTTTGGGCTCTTCATATTTTTCACACCATTCCAGGCTCTTCATATTTTTGAACACGGTTTCATACTCCTCCTATTTTTCAGACCGTTTCATGCTCCTCATATTTTTGACACCTTTTGAAGCTCTTCATATTTTTCATACCTTTTCAGGCTCTCCATATATTTGAACACCGCTTCATGCTCCTCCTCTTTTTGAGACCGTTTCATGCTCCTCATATTTTTGACACCTTTTGAAGCTCTTCATATTTGTCACACCTTTTCAGGCTCTTCATGTTTTTGAACACCGCTTTATACTCCTCCTATTTTTCAGACCGTTCCCTGCTCTTCATATTTTTCAAACCTTTTGAAGCTCTTCATATTTTTCACACCTTTTCAGGCTCTTCATGTTTTTGAACACCGCTTCATGCTCCTCCTATTTTTCAAACCGTTTCATGCTCCTCATATTTTGACACATTTTGAAGCTCTTCATATATTTCACACCTTTTAAGGCTCTTCATGTTTATGAACACCGCTTCATGCTCCTCCTAATTTTGAGACCGTTTCCTGCTCCTCATATTTTTGACACCTTTTGAAGCTCTTCATATTTTTCACACCTTTTCAGGCTCTTCATATTTTTCAACACCGCTCATGCTCCTCCTATTTTTCAGACCGTTTCATGCTCCTCATATTTTTGACACCTTTTGAAGCTCTTCATATTTTTCACAACTTTTCAGGCTCTTCATATTTTTCAACACCGCTTCATGCTCCTCCTATTTTTCAGACCGTTTCATGCTCATCTCATTTTTGACACCTTTTGAAGCTTTGCATATTTTTCACAACTTTTCAGGCTCTTCATGTATTTGAACACCGCTTCAGGCTAATCCTATTTTTTAAACCATATCATGTTCCTCATATTTTTCACACTTTTGAGGCTCTTCATATTTTTCACACGTTTTCATGGTCTTCATGTTTTTGAACACCACTTCATGCTCCTCCTTTTTTTCAGACCGTTTAATCCTTCTCATGTATTTCACACCTTTTGAAGCTCTTCATAATTTTCACATCTTTTCATGCTCTTCATGTTTTGAACAGCATTTTATGCTCTTCCTATTTTGCAGACGGTTTCATGCTCCTCATATTTTTACACCTTTTCAAGCTCTTCATATATTTCACACCTTTTCAGGCTTTTCATTTTTTTCAACACCACTTCATGCTCCTCCTATTTTTCAGACCGTTACATGCTCATCTCATTTTTACTCGTTTGAATCTCTTCATATTTGTCACATCTTTTGAAGCTCATCATATTTTTCACAACTTTTCAGGCTCTTTATGATTTCAACCCCGCTTCATGCTCCTCCTATTTTGCAGACCATTTCATTCTCCTCATATTTTTACACCTTTTCAAGCTCTTCATATTTTTCACACCTTTTCATGCTCTTCATATTTTTCCACACCACTTCCTGCTTCTCCTATTTTTCAGCCCGTTTCAAACTCCTCATGTATTTCACACCTTTTGAAGCTCTTCATATTTTTCACACGTTTTCATGCCATTCATGTTTTTCATCACCGCTTCATGCTCCTCTTATTTTTCAGACCGTTTCATGCTCATCTCATTTTTTACACCTTTGGAAGCTCTTCATATTTTTCACACCTTTTCAGGCTCTTCATGCTTTTGAACACAACTTCATGCTCCTCCTATTTTTCAGGCCGTTTCATGCTCCTCATATTTTGACACCTTTTGAAGCTCTTCATATATTTCACACCTTTTCAGGCTCTTCATGTCTTTGAACACCGCTTCATGCTCCTCCTATTTTTCAGACCGTTTCATGCGCCTCATATTTTTGAAACCTTTTGAACATCTTCATATTTTCACACCTTTTCAGGCTCTTCATGTTTTTCAACACCACTTCATGCTCCTTCTATTTTTCAGACCGTTTCATGCTCCTCATATTTTTGACTCCTTTAGAAACTCTTCATATTTTTCACACCTTGTCAGGCTCTTCATGTTTTTCAACACCTATTCATGCTCCTCCTATTTTTCACACCGTTTCATTTTCCTCATATTTTTGACACCTTTTGAAGCTCTTCATATATTTCACACCTTTTCAGGCTCTTCATTTTTTTCAACACAACTTCATGCTCCTCCTATTTTTCAGACTGTTTCATGCTCATTTCATTTTTGACACCTTTTGAATGTCTTCATATTTTTCACAACTTTTCAAGCTCTTCATATTTTTCACACGTTTTCAGGCTCTTCATGTTTTTCAACACCGCTTCATACTCCTCATATTTTTCAGACCGTTTCTTGCACCTAATCTTTTTCACACCTTTTCAAGCTCTTCATATTTTTCACACCTTTCAGGCTCTTCATGTGTTTGAACACCATTTCATGCTCCTCCCATTTTTCAGACCGTTTCATGCTCCTCATATTTTTGACACCTTTAGAAACTCTTCATATTTTTCACACCTTTTCAGACTCTTCATGTTTTTGAACACCGCTTCATGCTCCTCCTATTTTTCAGACCGTTTATTCCTCCTCATGTATTTCACAGCGTTTGAAACTCTTCATATTTTTCACACCTTTTCATGCTCTTTATGTTTGTGAACTCCATTTCATACTCTTCCTAATATGCAGACCGTTTCATTCTCCTCTTATTTTTACACCTTTTGAAACTCTTCATATATTTCTCACCTTTTCAGGCTTTTCATTTTTTTCAAGATCACTTCATGCTCCTCCTATTTTTCAGACCGGTTCATGCTCATCTCATTTTGACACCTTTTGCGGCTCTTCATATTTTTCACACCTATTCAGGCTCTTCATGTTTTTGAACACCGCTTCATGCTCCTCCTATATTTCAGACCCTTTCTTACTCCTCATATTTTTGACAGCTTTAGAAACTCTTCATATCTTTCACACCTTTTCAGGCGCTTCATGTTTTTCAACACCGGTTCATGCTCCTCCTATTTTTCAGACCGCTTCATTCTCCTCATATTATTGACACCATTTGAAGCTCTTCATATATTTCACACCTTTTCAGGTTCTTCATTTTTTTCAACACCACTTCATGCTCCTCCTACTTTTCAGACAGTTTCATGCCCATCTATTTTTTGACACCTTTTGAAGCTCTTCATATTTTTCACACCTTTTGAAGCTCTTCCTATTTCTCACACTTTCTCAGGCTCTTCATGTTTTTCAACACCGCTTGATGTTCCTCCTATTTTTCAGACCGTTTCATGCTCCTCATATTTTTGACACCTTTTGAAGCTCTTCATATTTTTCACACCTTTTAAGGCTCTTCATGTTTTTGAACACCGCTTCATGCTCCTCCTATTTTTCAAACCATATCATGCTCCTCATATTTTTCACACCTTTTGAGGCTCTTCATATTTTTCACACCTTTTCAGGCTCTTCATTTTTTTCAACGCTACTTCTTGCTCCTCCAATTTTTCAGACCGTTTCATGCTCATCTAATTTTTGACACCTTTTGAAGCTTTGCATATTTTTCACAACTTTTCAGGCTCTTCATGTTTTTGAACACCGCTTCATGCTCGTCCTATTTCTCAGACAATATCATGCTATTCATATTTTTCACCCCTTTTGAAGCTCTTCATATTTTTCACACCTTTTAAGTCTCTGCATGTTTTTGAACACTTTTCATGCTCCTCATGTATTTCACTCCTTTTGAAGCTCTTCATATTTTGCACACATTTTCAGGCTCTTCATGTTTTTGAACACCGCTTCATCCTCCTCCTATTTTTAAGAGGGTTTCATGCTCGTCATATTTTTGACACATTGTGAAGCTCTCATATTTTTCACACCTTTTCAGGCTCTTCATGTTTTTCAACACCATTTCATGCTCCTCCTATTTTTCAGGCCGTTTCATGCTCCTCATAGTTTTGACACCTTTTGAAGCTTTCATATTTTTCACACCTTTTCAAACTCTTCATGTTTTTCAACACCACTTCATGCTCCTCCTTTTTTGCAGACCGTTTCATGCTACTCATATATTTGATACCATTTGAAGCTCTTCATATTTCTCACACCTTTTCAGGCTCTTCATGTTTTTCAACACCGCTTCATGCACCTCCGATTTTTCAGACCGTTTCATGCTCCTCATATTTTTGACACCTTTTGAAGCTCTTCATATTTCTCAAACCTTTTCAGGCTCTTCATGTTTTTCAACACCGCTTAATGCACCTCCTATTTTTCAGACCGTTTCATGCTCATCTCATTTTTGACAACTTTTGAAGCTTTTCATATTTTTCACATATTTTCAGGCTCTTCATGTTTTTGAACACCGCTTCATGCTAATCCTATTTTTCAAACCATATCATGCTCCTCATGTTTTTCACACCGTTTGAAGCTCTTCATATTTTTCACACCTTTTCAGGCTCTTCATGTTTTTGAACACCACTTCATGCTCCTTCTATTTTTCAGAGAGTTTCATGCTCCTCATGTATTTCACACCTTTTGAAGCTCTTCATATTTTTCACACCTTTTCAGGCTCTTCATGTTTTTCCGCACCACTTCATGCTTCTCCTATTTTTCAGCCCGTTTCATCCTCCTCATGTATTTCACACCTTTAGAAGCTCTTCATATTTTCACACCTTTTCAGGCTCTTCATGTTTTTGAACACCGTTTCATGCTCCTCCTATTTTTCAGGCCGTTTCATGCTCCTCATATTTTTGACACCTTTTGAAGCTCTTCATATTTTTCACACCTTTTCAGGCTCTTCATGTTTTTCAACACCGCTTCATGCTCCTCCTATTTTTCGGACCATTTCATGCTCCTCATATTTTTGACACCTTTTGAAGCTGTTCATATAATTCACACCTTTTCAGGCTCTTCATTTTTGTCAACACCACTTCATGCTCCTCCTATTTTTCAGACCATTTCATGCAGATCTCATTTTTGACACCTTTTGAAGCTCTTCATATTTTTCACACCTTTTCATGTTCTTTAGATTTTTGAACACCGCTTCATGCTCCTCCAATTTTAAGAAGGTTTCATGCTCCTCATATTTTTGACACGTTTAGAAGCTCTTCATATTTTTCACACCTTTTCAGGCTCTTCATGTTTTTGAACACCGCTTAATGCTCCTTCTATTTTCAGACCGTTTCATGCTCCTCATGTATTTGAGACATTTTGACGCTCTTCATATTTTTCACACCTTTTCTGGATCTTCATGTTTTTGAACACAGTTTATGCTCCTCATATTTTTCACACATTTTCATGCTCTTCATATTTTTCACACCTTTTCAGGCTCTTCATGGTTTTCAACACCGTTTCATGCTCCTCCTAATTTTCAGACCGTTTCATGCTCCTCCTATTTTGCCACCTTTTGAACCTCTTCATATTTTTCACACCTTTTCAGGCTCTTCATGTTATTGAACTCCGTTTCATGCTCCTCCTATTTTTCAGACCGTTTCATGCTCCTCATGTATTTGAGACATTTTGACGCTCTTCATATTTTTCACACCTTTTCTGGATCTTCATGTTTTTGAACACAGTTTATGCTCCTCATATTTTTCACACATTTTCATGCTCTTCATATTTTTCACACCTTTTCAGGCTCTTCATGGTTTTGAACACCATTTCATGCTCCTCCTATTTTTCAGACCGTTTCATGCTCCTCATATTTTTGACACCTTTTGAAGCTCTTCATATTTTTCACACCTCTTCAGGCTCTTCATGTTTTTGAACACCGTTTCATGTTCCTCATATTTTTGACACCTTTTGAAGCTCTTCATATTTTTCACACCTTTTCAGGCTCTTCATGGTTTTCAACACCGTTTCATGCTCCTCCTATTTTTCAGACCGTTTCATGCTCCTCATATTTTTGACACCTTTTGAAGCTCTTCATATTTTTCACACCTTTTCAGGCTCTTCATGTTATTGAACTCCGTTTCATGCTCCTCCTATTTTTCAGACCGTTTCATGCTCCTCATGTATTTCACACATTTTGAAGCTCTTCATATTTTACGCACCTTTTCAGGCTCGTCATGATTTTCAACACCACTTCATGCTCCTCCTATTTTCAGACCGTTTTTGCTCCTCATATATTTGACACCTTTTGAAGCTCTTCATATATTTCACACCATTTCAGGCTCTTCAAATTTTTGAACACCACTTCATGCTCCTCCTATTTTTCAGACCGTTTCATGCTCATCTAATTTTTGACACATTTTGAAGATCTTCATATATTTCACACCTTTTGAAGCTCTTCATATTTTTCACATTTTTGAAGCTCTTCAAATTTTTCACACGTTTTCAGGCTCTTCATGTTTTTGAACACCGCTTCATGCTTCTCATATACTTCAGACCATTTCATGCTCCTCATATTTGTGACACCTTTTGAAGCTCTTCGTATTTTTCACACATTTTCAGGCTCTTCATGTTTTTCAACATGACTTCATGCTCCTCCTATTTTTCAGACCGTTTCATGCTCCTCATATTTTTGACACCTTTTGAAATCTTCTTATACTTCACACCTTTTCAGGTTCTTCATTTTTTTGAAAAGAACTTCATGCTCCTTCTATTTCTCAGACCGTTTCGTGGTCATCTCATTTTTGACACCTTTTGAAGCTCTTCATATTTTTCAACACCGCATCATGCTCCTCCTATTTTTCAGACAGTTTCATGCTCCTCATATTTTTGACACGTTTTGAAGCTCTTCATATTTTTCACACCTTTTCAGGCTCTTCATGTTTTTCAACACTGTTTCATGATCCTCCTATTTTTCAGACCGTTTCATGCTCCTCATAATTTTGACACCTTTTGAAGCTCTTCTTATATTTCACACCTTTTCAGACTCTTCATGTTTTCGAAAACCACTTCAAGTTCCTCCTATTTTTGCGACCGTTTCATGCTCTTCATATTTTTGACACCTTTTGAAGCTCTTCATATTTTTCACACCATTTGAAGCTCTTCATATATTTCACACATTTTCAGGCTCTTCATGTTTTTCAACACCACTTCATGCTCCTCCTATTTTTCAGACCGTTTCATGCTCATCTAATTTTTGACACCTTTAGAAGCTCTTCATATATTTCACACCTTTTGATGCTCTTCATATTTTTCACATTTTTGAAGCTCTTCAAATTTTTCACACCTTTTCAGGCTCTTCATGTTTTTGAACACCGCTTCATGCTCCTCCGGTTTTTCAGACCGTTTCATGCTCCTCATATTTTTGACACCTTTTGAAGCTTTTCATATTTTTTACAACATTTCAGGCTTTTCATGTTTTTGAACACCTCTTCATGCTCCTCGTATTTCTCACACCTTTTGAAGCTCTTCATATTTTTCACACCTTTTCAGGCTCTTCATGGTTTTGAACACCATTTCATGCTCCTCCTATTTTTCAGACCGTTTCATGCTCCTCATATTTTTGACACCTTTTGAAGCTCTTCATATTTTTCACACCTCTTCAGGCTCTTCATGTTTTTGAACACCGTTTCATGTTCCTCATATTTTTGACACCTTTTGAAGCTCTTCATATTTTTCACACCTTTTCAGGCTCTTCATGGTTTTCAACACCGTTTCATGCTCCTCCTATTTTTCAGACCGTTTCATGCTCCTCCTATTTTGACACCTTTTGAACCTCTTCATATTTTTCACACCTTTTCAGGCTCTTCATGTTATTGAACTCCGTTTCATGCTCCTCCTATTTTTCAGACCGTTTCATGCTCCTCATGTATTTGAGACATTTTGACGCTCTTCATATTTTTCACACCTTTTCTGGATCTTCATGTTTTTGAACACAGTTTATGCTCCTCATATTTTTCACACATTTTCATGCTCTTCATATTTTTCACACCTTTTCAGGCTCTTCATGGTTTTGAACACCATTTCATGCTCCTCCTATTTTTCAGACCGTTTCATGCTCCTCATATTTTTGACACCTTTTGAAGCTCTTCATATTTTTCACACCTCTTCAGGCTCTTCATGTTTTTGAACACCGTTTCATGTTCCTCATATTTTTGACACCTTATGAAGCTCTTCATATTTTTCACACCTTTTCAGGCTCTTCATGGTTTTCAACACCGTTTCATGCTCCTCCTATTTTTCAGACCGTTTCATGCTCCTCATATTTTTGACACCTTATGAAGCTCTTCATATTTTTCACACCATTTCAGGCTCTTCAAATTTTTGAACACCACTTCATGCTCCTCCTATTTTTCAGACCGTTTCATGCTCATCTAATTTTTGACACATTTTGAAGATCTTCATATATTTCACACCTTTTGAAGCTCTTCATATTTTTCACATTTTTGAAGCTCTTCAAATTTTTCACACGTTTTCAGGCTCTTCATGTTTTTGAACACCGCTTCATGCTTCTCATATACTTCAGACCATTTCATGCTCCTCATATTTGTGACACCTTCTGAAGCTCTTCGTATTTTTCACACATTTTCAGGCTCTTCATGTTTTTCAACATGACTTCATGCTCCTCCTATTTTTCAGACCGTTTCATGCTCCTCATATTTTTGACACCTTTTGAAATCTTCTTATACTTCACACCTTTTCAGGTTCTTCATTTTTTTGAAAAGAACTTCATGCTCCTTCTATTTCTCAGACCGTTTCGTGGTCATCTCATTTTTGACACCTTTTGAAGCTCTTCATATTTTTCAACACCGCATCATGCTCCTCCTATTTTTCAGACAGTTTCATGCTCCTCATATTTTTGACACGTTTTGAAGCTCTTCATATTTTTCACACCTTTTCAGGCTCTTCATGTTTTTCAACACTGTTTCATGATCCTCCTATTTTTCAGACCGTTTCATGCTCCTCATAATTTTGACACCTTTTGAAGCTCTTCTTATATTTCACACCTTTTCAGACTCTTCATGTTTTCGAAAACCACTTCAAGTTCCTCCTATTTTTGCGACCGTTTCATGCTCTTCATATTTTTGACACCTTTTGAAGCTCTTCATATTTTTCACACCTTTTCATGTTCTTTAGATTTTTGAACACCGCTTCATGCTCCTCCAATTTTAAGAAGGTTTCATGCTCCTCATATTTTTGACACGTTTAGAAGCTCTTCATATTTTTCACACCTTTTCAGGCTCTTCATGTTTTTGAAAACCGCTTAATGCTCCTTCTATTTTCAGACCGTTTCATGCTCCTCATGTATTTGAGACATTTTGACGCTCTTCATATTTTTCACACCTTTTCTGGATCTTCATGTTTTTGAACACAGTTTATGCTCCTCATATTTTTCACACATTTTCATGCTCTTCATATTTTTCACACCTTTTCAGGCTCTTCATGGTTTTGAACACCATTTCATGCTCCTCCTATTTTTCAGACCGTTTCATGCTCCTCATATTTTTGACACCTTTTGAAGCTCTTCATATTTTTCACACCTCTTCAGGCTCTTCATGTTTTTGAACACCGTTTCATGTTCCTCATATTTTTGACACCTTTTGAAGCTCTTCATATTTTTCACACCTTTTCAGGCTCTTCATGGTTTTCAACACCGTTTCATGCTCCTCCTATTTTTCAGACCGTTTCATGCTCCTCCTATTTTGACACCTTTTGAACCTCTTCATATTTTTCACACCTTTTCAGGCTCTTCATGTTATTGAACTCCGTTTCATGCTCCTCCTATTTTTCAGACCGTTTCATGCTCCTCATGTATTTGAGACATTTTGACGCTCTTCATATTTTTCACACCTTTTCTGGATCTTCATGTTTTTGAACACAGTTTATGCTCCTCATATTTTTCACACATTTTCATGCTCTTCATATTTTTCACACCTTTTCAGGCTCTTCATGGTTTTGAACACCATTTCATGCTCCTCCTATTTTTCAGACCGTTTCATGCTCCTCATATTTTTGACACCTTTTGAAGCTCTTCATATTTTTCACACCTCTTCAGGCTCTTCATGTTTTTGAACACCGTTTCATGTTCCTCATATTTTTGACACCTTATGAAGCTCTTCATATTTTTCACACCTTTTCAGGCTCTTCATGGTTTTCAACACCGTTTCATGCTCCTCCTATTTTTCAGACCGTTTCATGCTCCTCATATTTTTGACACCTTTTGAAGCTCTTCATATTTTTCACACCTTTTCAGGCTCTTCATGTTATTGAACTCCGTTTCATGCTCCTCCTATTTTTCAGACCGTTTCATGCTCCTCATGTATTTCACACATTTTGAAGCTCTTCATATTTTACGCACCTTTTCAGGCTCGTCATGATTTTCAACACCACTTCATGCTCCTCCTATTTTCAGACCGTTTTTGCTCCTCATATATTTGACACCTTTTGAAGCTCTTCATATATTTCACACCATTTCAGGCTCTTCAAATTTTTGAACACCACTTCATGCTCCTCCTATTTTTCAGACCGTTTCATGCTCATCTAATTTTTGACACATTTTGAAGATCTTCATATATTTCACACCTTTTGAAGCTCTTCATATTTTTCACATTTTTGAAGCTCTTCAAATTTTTCACACGTTTTCAGGCTCTTCATGTTTTTGAACACCGCTTCATGCTTCTCATATACTTCAGACCATTTCATGCTCCTCATATTTGTGACACCTTTTGAAGCTCTTCGTATTTTTCACACATTTTCAGGCTCTTCATGTTTTTCAACATGACTTCATGCTCCTCCTATTTTTCAGACCGTTTCATGCTCCTCATATTTTTGACACCTTTTGAAATCTTCTTATACTTCACACCTTTTCAGGTTCTTCATTTTTTTGAAAAGAACTTCATGCTCCTTCTATTTCTCAGACCGTTTCG
Organism: Dama dama; assembly: GCF_033118175.1. Classification (NCBI taxonomy): domain Eukaryota; kingdom Metazoa; phylum Chordata; class Mammalia; order Artiodactyla; family Cervidae; genus Dama; species Dama dama. The sequence continues at coordinate 66,774 of NW_026871025.1, read as the reverse complement.
TGGTCATCTCATTTTTGACACCTTTTGAAGCTCTTCATATTTTTCAACACCGCATCATGCTCCTCCTATTTTTCAGACAGTTTCATGCTCCTCATATTTTTGACACGTTTTGAAGCTCTTCATATTTTTCACACCTTTTCAGGCTCTTCATGTTTTTCAACACTGTTTCATGATCCTCCTATTTTTCAGACCGTTTCATGCTCCTCATAATTTTGACACCTTTTGAAGCTCTTCTTATATTTCACACCTTTTCAGACTCTTCATGTTTTCGAAAACCACTTCAAGTTCCTCCTATTTTTGCGACCGTTTCATGCTCTTCATATTTTTGACACCTTTTGAAGCTCTTCATATTTTTCACACCATTTGAAGCTCTTCATATATTTCACACATTTTCAGGCTCTTCATGTTTTTCAACACCACTTCATGCTCCTCCTATTTTTCAGACCGTTTCATGCTCATCTAATTTTTGACACCTTTAGAAGCTCTTCATATATTTCACACCTTTTGATGCTCTTCATATTTTTCACATTTTTGAAGCTCTTCAAATTTTTCACACCTTTTCAGGCTCTTCATGTTTTTGAACACCGCTTCATGCTCCTCCGGTTTTTCAGACCGTTTCATGCTCCTCATATTTTTGACACCTTTTGAAGCTTTTCATATTTTTTACAACATTTCAGGCTTTTCATGTTTTTGAACACCTCTTCATGCTCCTCCTATTTTTCAGACCGTTTCATGCTCCTCATATTTTTGACACCTTTTGAAGCTCTTCATATTTTTCACACCTTTTCAGGCTCTTCATGGTTTTGAACACCATTTCATGCTCCTCCTATTTTTCAGACCGTTTCATGCTCCTCATATTTTTGACACCTTTTGAAGCTCTTCATATTTTTCACACCTCTTCAGGCTCTTCATGTTTTTGAACACCGTTTCATGTTCCTCATATTTTTGACACCTTTTGAAGCTCTTCATATTTTTCACACCTTTTCAGGCTCTTCATGGTTTTCAACACCGTTTCATGCTCCTCCTATTTTTCAGACCGTTTCATGCTCCTCCTATTTTGACACCTTTTGAACCTCTTCATATTTTTCACACCTTTTCAGGCTCTTCATGTTATTGAACTCCGTTTCATGCTCCTCCTATTTTTCAGACCGTTTCATGCTCCTCATGTATTTGAGACATTTTGACGCTCTTCATATTTTTCACACCTTTTCTGGATCTTCATGTTTTTGAACACAGTTTATGCTCCTCATATTTTTCACACATTTTCATGCTCTTCATATTTTTCACACCTTTTCAGGCTCTTCATGGTTTTGAACACCATTTCATGCTCCTCCTATTTTTCAGACCGTTTCATGCTCCTCATATTTTTGACACCTTTTGAAGCTCTTCATATTTTTCACACCTCTTCAGGCTCTTCATGTTTTTGAACACCGTTTCATGTTCCTCATATTTTTGACACCTTATGAAGCTCTTCATATTTTTCACACCTTTTCAGGCTCTTCATGGTTTTCAACACCGTTTCATGCTCCTCCTATTTTTCAGACCGTTTCATGCTCCTCATATTTTTGACACCTTATGAAGCTCTTCATATTTTTCACACCATTTCAGGCTCTTCAAATTTTTGAACACCACTTCATGCTCCTCCTATTTTTCAGACCGTTTCATGCTCATCTAATTTTTGACACATTTTGAAGATCTTCATATATTTCACACCTTTTGAAGCTCTTCATATTTTTCACATTTTTGAAGCTCTTCAAATTTTTCACACGTTTTCAGGCTCTTCATGTTTTTGAACACCGCTTCATGCTTCTCATATACTTCAGACCATTTCATGCTCCTCATATTTGTGACACCTTTTGAAGCTCTTCGTATTTTTCACACATTTTCAGGCTCTTCATGTTTTTCAACATGACTTCATGCTCCTCCTATTTTTCAGACCGTTTCATGCTCCTCATATTTTTGACACCTTTTGAAATCTTCTTATACTTCACACCTTTTCAGGTTCTTCATTTTTTTGAAAAGAACTTCATGCTCCTTCTATTTCTCAGACCGTTTCGTGGTCATCTCATTTTTGACACCTTTTGAAGCTCTTCATATTTTTCAACACCGCATCATGCTCCTCCTATTTTTCAGACAGTTTCATGCTCCTCATATTTTTGACACGTTTTGAAGCTCTTCATATTTTTCACACCTTTTCAGGCTCTTCATGTTTTTCAACACTGTTTCATGATCCTCCTATTTTTCAGACCGTTTCATGCTCCTCATAATTTTGACACCTTTTGAAGCTCTTCTTATATTTCACACCTTTTCAGACTCTTCATGTTTTCGAAAACCACTTCAAGTTCCTCCTATTTTTGCGACCGTTTCATGCTCTTCATATTTTTGACACCTTTTGAAGCTCTTCATATTTTTCACACCTTTTCATGTTCTTTAGATTTTTGAACACCGCTTCATGCTCCTCCAATTTTAAGAAGGTTTCATGCTCCTCATATTTTTGACACGTTTAGAAGCTCTTCATATTTTTCACACCTTTTCAGGCTCTTCATGTTTTTGAACACCGCTTAATGCTCCTTCTATTTTCAGACCGTTTCATGCTCCTCATGTATTTGAGACATTTTGACGCTCTTCATATTTTTCACACCTTTTCTGGATCTTCATGTTTTTGAACACAGTTTATGCTCCTCATATTTTTCACACATTTTCATGCTCTTCATATTTTTCACACCTTTTCAGGCTCTTCATGGTTTTGAACACCATTTCATGCTCCTCCTATTTTTCAGACCGTTTCATGCTCCTCATATTTTTGACACCTTTTGAAGCTCTTCATATTTTTCACACCTCTTCAGGCTCTTCATGTTTTTGAACACCGTTTCATGTTCCTCATATTTTTGACACCTTTTGAAGCTCTTCATATTTTTCACACCTTTTCAGGCTCTTCATGGTTTTCAACACCGTTTCATGCTCCTCCTATTTTTCAGACCGTTTCATGCTCCTCCTATTTTGACACCTTTTGAACCTCTTCATATTTTTCACACCTTTTCAGGCTCTTCATGTTATTGAACTCCGTTTCATGCTCCTCCTATTTTTCAGACCGTTTCATGCTCCTCATGTATTTGAGACATTTTGACGCTCTTCATATTTTTCACACCTTTTCTGGATCTTCATGTTTTTGAACACAGTTTATGCTCCTCATATTTTTCACACATTTTCATGCTCTTCATATTTTTCACACCTTTTCAGGCTCTTCATGGTTTTGAACACCATTTCATGCTCCTCCTATTTTTCAGACCGTTTCATGCTCCTCATATTTTTGACACCTTTTGAAGCTCTTCATATTTTTCACACCTCTTCAGGCTCTTCATGTTTTTGAACACCGTTTCATGTTCCTCATATTTTTGACACCTTATGAAGCTCTTCATATTTTTCACACCTTTTCAGGCTCTTCATGGTTTTCAACACCGTTTCATGCTCCTCCTATTTTTCAGACCGTTTCATGCTCCTCATATTTTTGACACCTTTTGAAGCTCTTCATATTTTTCACACCTTTTCAGGCTCTTCATGTTATTGAACTCCGTTTCATGCTCCTCCTATTTTTCAGACCGTTTCATGCTCCTCATGTATTTCACACATTTTGAAGCTCTTCATATTTTACGCACCTTTTCAGGCTCGTCATGATTTTCAACACCACTTCATGCTCCTCCTATTTTCAGACCGTTTTTGCTCCTCATATATTTGACACCTTTTGAAGCTCTTCATATATTTCACACCATTTCAGGCTCTTCAAATTTTTGAACACCACTTCATGCTCCTCCTATTTTTCAGACCGTTTCATGCTCATCTAATTTTTGACACATTTTGAAGATCTTCATATATTTCACACCTTTTGAAGCTCTTCATATTTTTCACATTTTTGAAGCTCTTCAAATTTTTCACACGTTTTCAGGCTCTTCATGTTTTTGAACACCGCTTCATGCTTCTCATATACTTCAGACCATTTCATGCTCCTCATATTTGTGACACCTTTTGAAGCTCTTCGTATTTTTCACACATTTTCAGGCTCTTCATGTTTTTCAACATGACTTCATGCTCCTCCTATTTTTCAGACCGTTTCATGCTCCTCATATTTTTGACACCTTTTGAAATCTTCTTATACTTCACACCTTTTCAGGTTCTTCATTTTTTTGAAAAGAACTTCATGCTCCTTCTATTTCTCAGACCGTTTCGTGGTCATCTCATTTTTGACACCTTTTGAAGCTCTTCATATTTTTCAACACCGCATCATGCTCCTCCTATTTTTCAGACAGTTTCATGCTCCTCATATTTTTGACACGTTTTGAAGCTCTTCATATTTTTCACACCTTTTCAGGCTCTTCATGTTTTTCAACACTGTTTCATGATCCTCCTATTTTTCAGACCGTTTCATGCTCCTCATAATTTTGACACCTTTTGAAGCTCTTCTTATATTTCACACCTTTTCAGACTCTTCATGTTTTCGAAAACCACTTCAAGTTCCTCCTATTTTTGCGACCGTTTCATGCTCTTCATATTTTTGACACCTTTTGAAGCTCTTCATATTTTTCACACCTTTTCATGTTCTTTAGATTTTTGAACACCGCTTCATGCTCCTCCAATTTTAAGAAGGTTTCATGCTCCTCATATTTTTGACACGTTTAGAAGCTCTTCATATTTTTCACACCTTTTCAGGCTCTTCATGTTTTTGAACACCGCTTAATGCTCCTTCTATTTTCAGACCGTTTCATGCTCCTCATGTATTTGAGACATTTTGACGCTCTTCATATTTTTCACACCTTTTCTGGATCTTCATGTTTTTGAACACAGTTTATGCTCCTCATATTTTTCACACATTTTCATGCTCTTCATATTTTTCACACCTTTTCAGGCTCTTCATGGTTTTGAACACCATTTCATGCTCCTCCTATTTTTCAGACCGTTTCATGCTCCTCATATTTTTGACACCTTTTGAAGCTCTTCATATTTTTCACACCTCTTCAGGCTCTTCATGTTTTTGAACACCGTTTCATGTTCCTCATATTTTTGACACCTTTTGAAGCTCTTCATATTTTTCACACCTTTTCAGGCTCTTCATGGTTTTCAACACCGTTTCATGCTCCTCCTATTTTTCAGACCGTTTCATGCTCCTCCTATTTTGACACCTTTTGAACCTCTTCATATTTTTCACACCTTTTCAGGCTCTTCATGTTATTGAACTCCGTTTCATGCTCCTCCTATTTTTCAGACCGTTTCATGCTCCTCATGTATTTGAGACATTTTGACGCTCTTCATATTTTTCACACCTTTTCTGGATCTTCATGTTTTTGAACACAGTTTATGCTCCTCATATTTTTCACACATTTTCATGCTCTTCATATTTTTCACACCTTTTCAGGCTCTTCATGGTTTTGAACACCATTTCATGCTCCTCCTATTTTTCAGACCGTTTCATGCTCCTCATATTTTTGACACCTTTTGAAGCTCTTCATATTTTTCACACCTCTTCAGGCTCTTCATGTTTTTGAACACCGTTTCATGTTCCTCATATTTTTGACACCTTATGAAGCTCTTCATATTTTTCACACCTTTTCAGGCTCTTCATGGTTTTCAACACCGTTTCATGCTCCTCCTATTTTTCAGACCGTTTCATGCTCCTCATATTTTTGACACCTTTTGAAGCTCTTCATATTTTTCACACCTTTTCAGGCTCTTCATGTTATTGAACTCCGTTTCATGCTCCTCCTATTTTTCAGACCGTTTCATGCTCCTCATGTATTTCACACATTTTGAAGCTCTTCATATTTTACGCACCTTTTCAGGCTCGTCATGATTTTCAACACCACTTCATGCTCCTCCTATTTTCAGACCGTTTTTGCTCCTCATATATTTGACACCTTTTGAAGCTCTTCATATATTTCACACCATTTCAGGCTCTTCAAATTTTTGAACACCACTTCATGCTCCTCCTATTTTTCAGACCGTTTCATGCTCATCTAATTTTTGACACATTTTGAAGATCTTCATATATTTCACACCTTTTGAAGCTCTTCATATTTTTCACATTTTTGAAGCTCTTCAAATTTTTCACACGTTTTCAGGCTCTTCATGTTTTTGAACACCGCTTCATGCTTCTCATATACTTCAGACCATTTCATGCTCCTCATATTTGTGACACCTTTTGAAGCTCTTCGTATTTTTCACACATTTTCAGGCTCTTCATGTTTTTCAACATGACTTCATGCTCCTCCTATTTTTCAGACCGTTTCATGCTCCTCATATTTTTGACACCTTTTGAAATCTTCTTATACTTCACACCTTTTCAGGTTCTTCATTTTTTTGAAAAGAACTTCATGCTCCTTCTATTTCTCAGACCGTTTCGTGGTCATCTCATTTTTGACACCTTTTGAAGCTCTTCATATTTTTCAACACCGCATCATGCTCCTCCTATTTTTCAGACAGTTTCATGCTCCTCATATTTTTGACACGTTTTGAAGCTCTTCATATTTTTCACACCTTTTCAGGCTCTTCATGTTTTTCAACACTGTTTCATGATCCTCCTATTTTTCAGACCGTTTCATGCTCCTCATAATTTTGACACCTTTTGAAGCTCTTCTTATATTTCACACCTTTTCAGACTCTTCATGTTTTCGAAAACCACTTCAAGTTCCTCCTATTTTTGCGACCGTTTCATGCTCTTCATATTTTTGACACCTTTTGAAGCTCTTCATATTTTTCACACCTTTTCATGTTCTTTAGATTTTTGAACACCGCTTCATGCTCCTCCAATTTTAAGAAGGTTTCATGCTCCTCATATTTTTGACACGTTTAGAAGCTCTTCATATTTTTCACACCTTTTCAGGCTCTTCATGTTTTTGAACACCGCTTAATGCTCCTTCTATTTTCAGACCGTTTCATGCTCCTCATGTATTTGAGACATTTTGACGCTCTTCATATTTTTCACACCTTTTCTGGATCTTCATGTTTTTGAACACAGTTTATGCTCCTCATATTTTTCACACATTTTCATGCTCTTCATATTTTTCACACCTTTTCACGCTCTTCATGGTTTTGAACACCATTTCATGCTCCTCCTATTTTTCAGACCGTTTCATGCTCCTCATATTTTTGACACCTTTTGAAGCTCTTCATATTTTTCACACCTCTTCAGGCTCTTCATGTTTTTGAACACCGTTTCATGTTCCTCATATTTTTGACACCTTATGAAGCTCTTCATATTTTTCACACCTTTTCAGGCTCTTCATGGTTTTCAACACCGTTTCATGCTCCTCCTATTTTTCAGACCGTTTCATGCTCCTCATATTTTTGACACCTTATGAAGCTCTTCATATTTTTCACACCATTTCAGGCTCTTCAAATTTTTGAACACCACTTCATGCTCCTCCTATTTTTCAGACCGTTTCATGCTCATCTAATTTTTGACACATTTTGAAGATCTTCATATATTTCACACCTTTTGAAGCTCTTCATATTTTTCACATTTTTGAAGCTCTTCAAATTTTTCACACGTTTTCAGGCTCTTCATGTTTTTGAACACCGCTTCATGCTTCTCATATACTTCAGACCATTTCATGCTCCTCATATTTGTGACACCTTTTGAAGCTCTTCGTATTTTTCACACATTTTCAGGCTCTTCATGTTTTTCAACATGACTTCATGCTCCTCCTATTTTTCAGACCGTTTCATGCTCCTCATATTTTTGACACCTTTTGAAATCTTCTTATACTTCACACCTTTTCAGGTTCTTCATTTTTTTGAAAAGAACTTCATGCTCCTTCTATTTCTCAGACCGTTTCGTGGTCATCTCATTTTTGACACCTTTTGAAGCTCTTCATATTTTTCAACACCGCATCATGCTCCTCCTATTTTTCAGACAGTTTCATGCTCCTCATATTTTTGACACGTTTTGAAGCTCTTCATATTTTTCACACCTTTTCAGGCTCTTCATGTTTTTCAACACTGTTTCATGATCCTCCTATTTTTCAGACCGTTTCATGCTCCTCATAATTTTGACACCTTTTGAAGCTCTTCTTATATTTCACACCTTTTCAGACTCTTCATGTTTTCGAAAACCATTTCAAGTTCCTCCTATTTTTGCGACCGTTTCATGCTCTTCATATTTTTGACACCTTTTGAAGCTCTTCATATTTTTCACACCTTTTCATGTTCTTTAGATTTTTGAACACCGCTTCATGCTCCTCCAATTTTAAGAAGGTTTCATGCTCCTCATATTTTTGACACGTTTAGAAGCTCTTCATATTTTTCACACCTTTTCAGGCTCTTCATGTTTTTGAACACCGCTTAATGCTCCTTCTATTTTCAGACCGTTTCATGCTCCTCATGTATTTGAGACATTTTGACGCTCTTCATATTTTTCACACCTTTTCTGGATCTTCATGTTTTTGAACACAGTTTATGCTCCTCATATTTTTCACACATTTTCATGCTCTTCATATTTTTCACACCTTTTCAGGCTCTTCATGGTTTTGAACACCATTTCATGCTCCTCCTATTTTTCAGACCGTTTCATGCTCCTCATATTTTTGACACCTTTTGAAGCTCTTCATATTTTTCACACCTCTTCAGGCTCTTCATGTTTTTGAACACCGTTTCATGTTCCTCATATTTTTGACACCTTTTGAAGCTCTTCATATTTTTCACACCTTTTCAGGCTCTTCATGGTTTTCAACACCGTTTCATGCTCCTCCTATTTTTCAGACCGTTTCATGCTCCTCCTATTTTGACACCTTTTGAACCTCTTCATATTTTTCACACCTTTTCAGGCTCTTCATGTTATTGAACTCCGTTTCATGCTCCTCCTATTTTTCAGACCGTTTCATGCTCCTCATGTATTTGAGACATTTTGACGCTCTTCATATTTTTCACACCTTTTCTGGATCTTCATGTTTTTGAACACAGTTTATGCTCCTCATATTTTTCACACATTTTCATGCTCTTCATATTTTTCACACCTTTTCAGGCTCTTCATGGTTTTGAACACCATTTCATGCTCCTCCTATTTTTCAGACCGTTTCATGCTCCTCATATTTTTGACACCTTTTGAAGCTCTTCATATTTTTCACACCTCTTCAGGCTCTTCATGTTTTTGAACACCGTTTCATGTTCCTCATATTTTTGACACCTTATGAAGCTCTTCATATTTTTCACACCTTTTCAGGCTCTTCATGGTTTTCAACACCGTTTCATGCTCCTCCTATTTTTCAGACCGTTTCATGCTCCTCATATTTTTGACACCTTTTGAAGCTCTTCATATTTTTCACACCTTTTCAGGCTCTTCATGTTATTGAACTCCGTTTCATGCTCCTCCTATTTTTCAGACCGTTTCATGCTCCTCATGTATTTCACACATTTTGAAGCTCTTCATATTTTACGCACCTTTTCAGGCTCGTCATGATTTTCAACACCACTTCATGCTCCTCCTATTTTCAGACCGTTTTTGCTCCTCATATATTTGACACCTTTTGAAGCTCTTCATATATTTCACACCATTTCAGGCTCTTCAAATTTTTGAACACCACTTCATGCTCCTCCTATTTTTCAGACCGTTTCATGCTCATCTAATTTTTGACACATTTTGAAGATCTTCATATATTTCACACCTTTTGAAGCTCTTCATATTTTTCACATTTTTGAAGCTCTTCAAATTTTTCACACGTTTTCAGGCTCTTCATGTTTTTGAACACCGCTTCATGCTTCTCATATACTTCAGACCATTTCATGCTCCTCATATTTGTGACACCTTTTGAAGCTCTTCGTATTTTTCACACATTTTCAGGCTCTTCATGTTTTTCAACATGACTTCATGCTCCTCCTATTTTTCAGACCGTTTCATGCTCCTCATATTTTTGACACCTTTTGAAATCTTCTTATACTTCACACCTTTTCAGGTTCTTCATTTTTTTGAAAAGAACTTCATGCTCCTTCTATTTCTCAGACCGTTTCGTGGTCATCTCATTTTTGACACCTTTTGAAGCTCTTCATATTTTTCAACACCGCATCATGCTCCTCCTATTTTTCAGACAGTTTCATGCTCCTCATATTTTTGACACGTTTTGAAGCTCTTCATATTTTTCACACCTTTTCAGGCTCTTCATGTTTTTCAACACTGTTTCATGATCCTCCTATTTTTCAGACCGTTTCATGCTCCTCATAATTTTGACACCTTTTGAAGCTCTTCTTATATTTCACACCTTTTCAGACTCTTCATGTTTTCGAAAACCACTTCAAGTTCCTCCTATTTTTGCGACCGTTTCATGCTCTTCATATTTTTGACACCTTTTGAAGCTCTTCATATTTTTCACACCTTTTCATGTTCTTTAGATTTTTGAACACCGCTTCATGCTCCTCCAATTTTAAGAAGGTTTCATGCTCCTCATATTTTTGACACGTTTAGAAGCTCTTCATATTTTTCACACCTTTTCAGGCTCTTCATGTTTTTGAACACCGCTTAATGCTCCTTCTATTTTCAGACCGTTTCATGCTCCTCATGTATTTGAGACATTTTGACGCTCTTCATATTTTTCACACCTTTTCTGGATCTTCATGTTTTTGAACACAGTTTATGCTCCTCATATTTTTCACACATTTTCATGCTCTTCATATTTTTCACACCTTTTCAGGCTCTTCATGGTTTTGAACACCATTTCATGCTCCTCCTATTTTTCAGACCGTTTCATGCTCCTCATATTTTTGACACCTTTTGAAGCTCTTCATATTTTTCACACCTCTTCAGGCTCTTCATGTTTTTGAACACCGTTTCATGTTCCTCATATTTTTGACACCTTTTGAAGCTCTTCATATTTTTCACACCTTTTCAGGCTCTTCATGGTTTTGAACACCGTTTCATGCTCCTCCTATTTTTCAGACCGTTTCATGCTCCTCCTATTTTGACACCTTTTGAACCTCTTCATATTTTTCACACCTTTTCAGGCTCTTCATGTTATTGAACTCCGTTTCATGCTCCTCCTATTTTTCAGACCGTTTCATGCTCCTCATGTATTTGAGACATTTTGACGCTCTTCATATTTTTCACACCTTTTCTGGATCTTCATGTTTTTGAACACAGTTTATGCTCCTCATATTTTTCACACATTTTCATGCTCTTCATATTTTTCACACCTTTTCAGGCTCTTCATGGTTTTGAACACCATTTCATGCTCCTCCTATTTTTCAGACCGTTTCATGCTCCTCATATTTTTGACACCTTTTGAAGCTCTTCATATTTTTCACACCTCTTCAGGCTCTTCATGTTTTTGAACACCGTTTCATGTTCCTCATATTTTTGACACCTTATGAAGCTCTTCATATTTTTCACACCTTTTCAGGCTCTTCATGGTTTTCAACACCGTTTCATGCTCCTCCTATTTTTCAGACCGTTTCATGCTCCTCATATTTTTGACACCTTTTGAAGCTCTTCATATTTTTCACACCTTTTCAGGCTCTTCATGTTATTGAACTCCGTTTCATGCTCCTCCTATTTTTCAGACCGTTTCATGCTCCTCATGTATTTCACACATTTTGAAGCTCTTCATATTTTACGCACCTTTTCAGGCTCGTCATGATTTTCAACACCACTTCATGCTCCTCCTATTTTCAGACCGTTTTTGCTCCTCATATATTTGACACCTTTTGAAGCTCTTCATATATTTCACACCATTTCAGGCTCTTCAAATTTTTGAACACCACTTCATGCTCCTCCTATTTTTCAGACCGTTTCATGCTCATCTAATTTTTGACACATTTTGAAGATCTTCATATATTTCACACCTTTTGAAGCTCTTCATATTTTTCACATTTTTGAAGCTCTTCAAATTTTTCACACGTTTTCAGGCTCTTCATGTTTTTGAACACCGCTTCATGCTTCTCATATACTTCAGACCATTTCATGCTCCTCATATTTGTGACACCTTTTGAAGCTCTTCGTATTTTTCACACATTTTCAGGCTCTTCATGTTTTTCAACATGACTTCATGCTCCTCCTATTTTTCAGACCGTTTCATGCTCCTCATATTTTTGACACCTTTTGAAATCTTCTTATACTTCACACCTTTTCAGGTTCTTCATTTTTTTGAAAAGAACTTCATGCTCCTTCTATTTCTCAGACCGTTTCGTGGTCATCTCATTTTTGACACCTTTTGAAGCTCTTCATATTTTTCAACACCGCATCATGCTCCTCCTATTTTTCAGACAGTTTCATGCTCCTCATATTTTTGACACGTTTTGAAGCTCTTCATATTTTTCACACCTTTTCAGGCTCTTCATGTTTTTCAACACTGTTTCATGATCCTCCTATTTTTCAGACCGTTTCATGCTCCTCATAATTTTGACACCTTTTGAAGCTCTTCTTATATTTCACACCTTTTCAGACTCTTCATGTTTTCGAAAACCACTTCAAGTTCCTCCTATTTTTGCGACCGTTTCATGCTCTTCATATTTTTGACACCTTTTGAAGCTCTTCATATTTTTCACACCTTTTCATGTTCTTTAGATTTTTGAACACCGCTTCATGCTCCTCCAATTTTAAGAAGGTTTCATGCTCCTCATATTTTTGACACGTTTAGAAGCTCTTCATATTTTTCACACCTTTTCAGGCTCTTCATGTTTTTGAACACCGCTTAATGCTCCTTCTATTTTCAGACCGTTTCATGCTCCTCATGTATTTGAGACATTTTGACGCTCTTCATATTTTTCACACCTTTTCTGGATCTTCATGTTTTTGAACACAGTTTATGCTCCTCATATTTTTCACACATTTTCATGCTCTTCATATTTTTCACACCTTTTCAGGCTCTTCATGGTTTTGAACACCATTTCATGCTCCTCCTATTTTTCAGACCGTTTCATGCTCCTCATATTTTTGACACCTTTTGAAGCTCTTCATATTTTTCACACCTCTTCAGGCTCTTCATGTTTTTGAACACCGTTTCATGTTCCTCATATTTTTGACACCTTTTGAAGCTCTTCATATTTTTCACACCTTTTCAGGCTCTTCATGGTTTTCAACACCGTTTCATGCTCCTCCTATTTTTCAGACCGTTTCATGCTCCTCCTATTTTGACACCTTTTGAACCTCTTCATATTTTTCACACCTTTTCAGGCTCTTCATGTTATTGAACTCCGTTTCATGCTCCTCCTATTTTTCAGACCGTTTCATGCTCCTCATGTATTTGAGACATTTTGACGCTCTTCATATTTTTCACACCTTTTCTGGATCTTCATGTTTTTGAACACAGTTTATGCTCCTCATATTTTTCACACATTTTCATGCTCTTCATATTTTTCACACCTTTTCAGGCTCTTCATGGTTTTGAACACCATTTCATGCTCCTCCTATTTTTCAGACCGTTTCATGCTCCTCATATTTTTGACACCTTTTGAAGCTCTTCATATTTTTCACACCTCTTCAGGCTCTTCATGTTTTTGAACACCGTTTCATGTTCCTCATATTTTTGACACCTTATGAAGCTCTTCATATTTTTCACACCTTTTCAGGCTCTTCATGGTTTTCAACACCGTTTCATGCTCCTCCTATTTTTCAGACCGTTTCATGCTCCTCATATTTTTGACACCTTTTGAAGCTCTTCATATTTTTCACACCTTTTCAGGCTCTTCATGTTATTGAACTCCGTTTCATGCTCCTCCTATTTTTCAGACCGTTTCATGCTCCTCATGTATTTCACACATTTTGAAGCTCTTCATATTTTACGCACCTTTTCAGGCTCGTCATGATTTTCAACACCACTTCATGCTCCTCCTATTTTCAGACCGTTTTTGCTCCTCATATATTTGACACCTTTTGAAGCTCTTCATATATTTCACACCATTTCAGGCTCTTCAAATTTTTGAACACCACTTCATGCTCCTCCTATTTTTCAGACCGTTTCATGCTCATCTAATTTTTGACACATTTTGAAGATCTTCATATATTTCACACCTTTTGAAGCTCTTCATATTTTTCACATTTTTGAAGCTCTTCAAATTTTTCACACGTTTTCAGGCTCTTCATGTTTTTGAACACCGCTTCATGCTTCTCATATACTTCAGACCATTTCATGCTCCTCATATTTGTGACACCTTTTGAAGCTCTTCGTATTTTTCACACATTTTCAGGCTCTTCATGTTTTTCAACATGACTTCATGCTCCTCCTATTTTTCAGACCGTTTCATGCTCCTCATATTTTTGACACCTTTTGAAATCTTCTTATACTTCACACCTTTTCAGGTTCTTCATTTTTTTGAAAAGAACTTCATGCTCCTTCTATTTCTCAGACCGTTTCGTGGTCATCTCATTTTTGACACCTTTTGAAGCTCTTCATATTTTTCAACACCGCATCATGCTCCTCCTATTTTTCAGACAGTTTCATGCTCCTCATATTTTTGACACGTTTTGAAGCTCTTCATATTTTTCACACCTTTTCTGGCTCTTCATGTTTTTCAACACTGTTTCATGATCCTCCTATTTTTCAGACCGTTTCATGCTCCTCATAATTTTGACACCTTTTGAAGCTCTTCTTATATTTCACACCTTTTCAGACTCTTCATGTTTTCGAAAACCACTTCAAGTTCCTCCTATTTTTGCGACCGTTTCATGCTCTTCATATTTTTGACACCTTTTGAAGCTCTTCATATTTTTCACACCTTTTCATGTTCTTTAGATTTTTGAACACCGCTTCATGCTCCTCCAATTTTAAGAAGGTTTCATGCTCCTCATATTTTTGACACGTTTAGAAGCTCTTCATATTTTTCACACCTTTTCAGGCTCTTCATGTTTTTGAACACCGCTTAATGCTCCTTCTATTTTCAGACCGTTTCATGCTCCTCATGTATTTGAGACATTTTGACGCTCTTCATATTTTTCACACCTTTTCTGGATCTTCATGTTTTTGAACACAGTTTATGCTCCTCATATTTTTCACACATTTTCATGCTCTTCATATTTTTCACACCTTTTCAGGCTCTTCATGGTTTTGAACACCATTTCATGCTCCTCCTATTTTTCAGACCGTTTCATGCTCCTCATATTTTTGACACCTTTTGAAGCTCTTCATATTTTTCACACCTCTTCAGGCTCTTCATGTTTTTGAACACCGTTTCATGTTCCTCATATTTTTGACACCTTTTGAAGCTCTTCATATTTTTCACACCTTTTCAGGCTCTTCATGGTTTTCAACACCGTTTCATGCTCCTCCTATTTTTCAGACCGTTTCATGCTCCTCCTATTTTGACACCTTTGAACCTCTTCATATTTTTCACACCTTTTCAGGCTCTTCATGTTATTGAACTCCGTTTCATGCCCCTCCTATTTTTCAGACCGTTTCATGCTCCTCATGTATTTGAGACATTTTGACGCTCTTCATATTTTTCACACCTTTTCTGGATCTTCATGTTTTTGAACACAGTTTATGCTCCTCATATTTTTCACACATTTTCATGCTCTTCATATTTTTCACACCTTTTCAGGCTCTTCATGGTTTTGAACACCATTTCATGCTCCTCCTATTTTTCAGACCGTTTCATGCTCCTCATATTTTTGACACCTTTTGAAGCTCTTCATATTTTTCACACCTCTTCAGGCTCTTCATGTTTTTGAACACCGTTTCATGTTCCTCATATTTTTGACACCTTATGAAGCTCTTCATATTTTTCACACCATTTCAGGCTCTTCAAATTTTTGAACACCACTTCATGCTCCTCCTATTTTTCAGACCGTTTCATGCTCATCTAATTTTTGACACATTTTGAAGATCTTCATATATTTCACACCTTTTGAAGCTCTTCATATTTTTCACATTTTTGAAGCTCTTCAAATTTTTCACACGTTTTCAGGCTCTTCATGTTTTTGAACACCGCTTCATGCTTCTCATATACTTCAGACCATTTCATGCTCCTCATATTTGTGACACCTTTTGAAGCTCTTCGTATTTTTCACACATTTTCAGGCTCTTCATGTTTTTCAACATGACTTCATGCTCCTCCTATTTTTCAGACCGTTTCATGCTCCTCATATTTTTGACACCTTTTGAAATCTTCTTATACTTCACACCTTTTCAGGTTCTTCATTTTTTTGAAAAGAACTTCATGCTCCTTCTATTTCTCAGACCGTTTCGTGGTCATCTCATTTTTGACACCTTTTGAAGCTCTTCATATTTTTCAACACCGCATCATGCTCCTCCTATTTTTCAGACAGTTTCATGCTCCTCATATTTTTGACACGTTTTGAAGCTCTTCATATTTTTCACACCTTTTCAGGCTCTTCATGTTTTTCAACACTGTTTCATGATCCTCCTATTTTTCAGACCGTTTCATGCTCCTCATATTTTTGACACCTTTTGAAGCTCTTCATATTTTTCACACCTTGTCAGGCTGTACATGTTTTTGAACACCTCTTCATGCTCTTCCTATTTTTCAGATCGTTTCATGCTCATGTCAATTTTCACACCTTTTCAGGCTCTTCTTATTTTTCAAACCAGTGAAGCTCTTCATATTTTTCACACTTTTTCAGGCTTTTCATATTTAGAACACCGCTTCATGCTCCTCCGGTTTTTCAGACCGTTTCATGCTCCTCATATTTTTGACACCTTTTGAAGCTTTTCATATTTTTTACAACATTTCAGGCTTTTCATGTTTTTGAACACCTCTTCATGCTCCTCGTATTTCTCACACCTTTTGAAGCTCTTCATATTTTTCACACCTTTTCAGGCTCTTCATGGTTTTGAACACCATTTCATGCTCCTCCTATTTTTCAGACCGTTTCATGCTCCTCATATTTTTGACACCTTTTGAAGCTCTTCATATTTTTCACACCTCTTCAGGCTCTTCATGTTTTTGAACACCGCTTCATGCTCCTCCGGTTTTTCAGACCGTTTCATGCTCCTCATATTTTTGACACCTTTTGAAGCTTTTCATATTTTTTACAACATTTCAGGCTTTTCATGTTTTGAACACCTCTTCATGCTCCTCGTATTTCTCACACCTTTTGAAGCTCTTCATATTTTTCACACCTTTTCAGGCTCTTCATGGTTTTGGACACCATTTCATGCTCCTCCTATTTTTCAGACCGTTTCATGCTCCTCATATTTTTGACACCTTTTGAAGCTCTTCATATTTTTCACACCTCTTCAGGCTCTTCATGTTTTTGAACACCGTTTCATGTTCCTCATATTTTTGACACCTTTTGAAGCTCTTCATATTTTTCACACCTTTTCAGGCTCTTCATGGTTTTCAACACCGTTTCATGCTCCTCCTATTTTTCAGACCGTTTCATGCTCCTCCTATTTTGACACCTTTTGAACCTCTTCATATTTTTCACACCTTTTCAGGCTCTTCATGTTATTGAACTCCGTTTCATGCTCCTCCTATTTTTCAGACCGTTTCATGCTCCTCATGTATTTGAGACATTTTGACGCTCTTCATATTTTTCACACCTTTTCTGGATCTTCATGTTTTTGAACACAGTTTATGCTCCTCATATTTTTCACACATTTTCATGCTCTTCATATTTTTCACACCTTTTCAGGCTCTTCATGGTTTTGAACACCATTTCATGCTCCTCCTATTTTTCAGACCGTTTCATGCTCCTCATATTTTTGACACCTTTTGAAGCTCTTCATATTTTTCACACCTCTTCAGGCTCTTCATGTTTTTGAACACCGTTTCATGTTCCTCATATTTTTGACACCTTATGAAGCTCTTCATATTTTTCACACCTTATGAAGCTCTTCATATTTTTCACACCATTTCAGGCTCTTCAAATTTTTGAACACCACTTCATGCTCCTCCTATTTTTCAGACCGTTTCATGCTCATCTAATTTTTGACACATTTTGAAGATCTTCATATATTTCACACCTTTTGAAGCTCTTCATATTTTTCACATTTTTGAAGCTCTTCAAATTTTTCACACGTTTTCAGGCTCTTCATGTTTTTGAACACCGCTTCATGCTTCTCATATACTTCAGACCATTTCATGCTCCTCATATTTGTGACACCTTTTGAAGCTCTTCGTATTTTTCACACATTTTCAGGCTCTTCATGTTTTTCAACATGACTTCATGCTCCTCCTATTTTTCAGACCGTTTCATGCTCCTCCTATTTTGACACCTTTTGAACCTCTTCATATTTTTCACACCTTTTCAGGCTCTTCATGTTATTGAACTCCGTTTCATGCTCCTCCTATTTTTCAGACCGTTTCATGCTCCTCATGTATTTGAGACATTTTGACGCTCTTCATATTTTTCACACCTTTTCTGGATCTTCATGTTTTTGAACACAGTTTATGCTCCTCATATTTTTCACACATTTTCATGCTCTTCATATTTTTCACACCTTTTCAGGCTCTTCATGGTTTTGAACACCATTTCATGCTCCTCCTATTTTTCAGACCGTTTCATGCTCCTCATATTTTTGACACCTTTTGAAGCTCTTCATATTTTTCACACATTTTCAGGCTCTTCATGTTATTGAACTCCGTTTCATGCTCCTCCTATTTTTCAGACCGTTTCATGCTCCTCATGTATTTCACACATTTTGAAGCTCTTCATATTTTACGCACCTTTTCAGGCTCGTCATGATTTTCAACACCACTTCATGCTCCTCCTATTTTCAGACCGTTTTTGCTCCTCATATATTTGACACCTTTTGAAGCTCTTCATATATTTCACACCATTTCAGGCTCTTCAAATTTTTGAACACCACTTCATGCTCCTCCTATTTTTCAGACCGTTTCATGCTCATCTAATTTTTGACACATTTTGAAGATCTTCATATATTTCACACCTTTTGAAGCTCTTCATATTTTTCACATTTTTGAAGCTCTTCAAATTTTTCACACGTTTTCAGGCTCTTCATGTTTTTGAACACCGCTTCATGCTTCTCATATACTTCAGACCATTTCATGCTCCTCATATTTGTGACACCTTTTGAAGCTCTTCGTATTTTTCACACATTTTCAGGCTCTTCATGTTTTTCAACATGACTTCATGCTCCTCCTATTTTTCAGACCGTTTCATGCTCCTCATATTTTTGACACCTTTTGAAATCTTCTTATACTTCACACCTTTTCAGGTTCTTCATTTTTTTGAAAAGAACTTCATGCTCCTTCTATTTCTCAGACCGTTTCGTGGTCATCTCATTTTTGACACCTTTTGAAGCTCTTCATATTTTTCAACACCGCATCATGCTCCTCCTATTTTTCAGACAGTTTCATGCTCCTCATATTTTTGACACGTTTTGAAGCTCTTCATATTTTTCACACCTTTTCAGGCTCTTCATGTTTTTCAACACTGTTTCATGATCCTCCTATTTTTCAGACCGTTTCATGCTCCTCATAATTTTGACACCTTTTGAAGCTCTTCTTATATTTCACAACTTTTCAGACTCTTCATGTTTTCGAAAACCACTTCAAGTTCCTCCTATTTTTGCGACCGTTTCATGCTCTTCATATTTTTGACACCTTTTGAAGCTCTTCATATTTTTCACACCATTTGAAGCTCTTCATATATTTCACACATTTTCAGGCTCTTCATGTTTTTCAACACCACTTCATGCTCCTCCTATTTTTCAGACCGTTTCATGCTCATCTAATTTTTGACACCTTTAGAAGCTCTTCATATATTTCACACCTTTTGATGCTCTTCATATTTTTCACATTTTTGAAGCTCTTCAAATTTTTCACACCTTTTCAGGCTCTTCATGTTTTTGAACACCGCTTCATGCTCCTCAGGTTTTTCAGACCGTTTCATGCTCCTCATATTTTTGACACCTTTTGAAGCTTTTCATATTTTTTACAACATTTCAGGCTTTTCATGTTTTTGAACACCTCTTCATGCTCCTCGTATTTCTCACACCTTTTGAAGCTCTTCATATTTTTCACACCTTTTCAGGCTCTTCATGGTTTTGAACACCATTTCATGCTCCTCCTATTTTTAGACCGTTTCATGCTCCTCATATTTTTGACACCTTTTGAAGCTCTTCATATTTTTCACACCTCTTCAGGCTCTTCATGTTTTTGAACACCGTTTCATGTTCCTCATATTTTTGACACCTTTTGAAGCTCTTCATATTTTTCACACCTTTTCAGGCTCTTCATGGTTTTCAACACCGTTTCATGCTCCTCCTATTTTTCAGACCGTTTCATGCTCCTCCTATTTTGACACCTTTTGAACCTCTTCATATTTTTCACACCTTTTCAGGCTCTTCATGTTATTGAACTCCGTTTCATGCTCCTCCTATTTTTCAGACCGTTTCATGCTCCTCATGTATTTGAGACATTTTGACGCTCTTCATATTTTTCACACCTTTTCTGGATCTTCATGTTTTTGAACACAGTTTATGCTCCTCATATTTTTCACACATTTTCATGCTCTTCATATTTTTCACACCTTTTCAGGCTCTTCATGGTTTTGAACACCATTTCATGCTCCTCCTATTTTTCAGACCGTTTCATGCTCCTCATATTTTTGACACCTTTTGAAGCTCTTCATATTTTTCACACCTCTTCAGGCTCTTCATGTTTTTGAACACCGTTTCATGTTCCTCATATTTTTGACACCTTATGAAGCTCTTCATATTTTTCACACCTTTTCAGGCTCTTCATGGTTTTCAACACCGTTTCATGCTCCTCCTATTTTTCAGACCGTTTCATGCTCCTCATATTTTTGACACCTTATGAAGCTCTTCATATTTTTCACACCATTTCAGGCTCTTCAAATTTTTGAACACCACTTCATGCTCCTCCTATTTTTCAGACCGTTTCATGCTCATCTAATTTTTGACACATTTTGAAGATCTTCATATATTTCACACCTTTTGAAGCTCTTCATATTTTTCACATTTTTGAAGCTCTTCAAATTTTTCACACGTTTTCAGGCTCTTCATGTTTTTGAACACCGCTTCATGCTTCTCATATACTTCAGACCATTTCATGCTCCTCATATTTGTGACACCTTTTGAAGCTCTTCGTATTTTTCACACATTTTCAGGCTCTTCATGTTTTTCAACATGACTTCATGCTCCTCCTATTTTTCAGACCGTTTCATGCTCCTCATATTTTTGACACCTTTTGAAATCTTCTTATACTTCACACCTTTTCAGGTTCTTCATTTTTTTGAAAAGAACTTCATGCTCCTTCTATTTCTCAGACCGTTTCGTGGTCATCTCATTTTTGACACCTTTTGAAGCTCTTCATATTTTTCAACACCGCATCATGCTCCTCCTATTTTTCAGACAGTTTCATGCTCCTCATATTTTTGACACGTTTTGAAGCTCTTCATATTTTTCACACCTTTTCAGGCTCTTCATGTTTTTCAACACTGTTTCATGATCCTCCTATTTTTCAGACCGTTTCATGCTCCTCATAATTTTGACACCTTTTGAAGCTCTTCTTATATTTCACACCTTTTCAGACTCTTCATGTTTTCGAAAACCACTTCAAGTTCCTCCTATTTTTGCGACCGTTTCATGCTCTTCATATTTTTGACACCTTTTGAAGCTCTTCATATTTTTCACACCTTTTCATGTTCTTTAGATTTTTGAACACCGCTTCATGCTCCTCCAATTTTAAGAAGGTTTCATGCTCCTCATATTTTTGACACGTTTAGAAGCTCTTCATATTTTTCACACCTTTTCAGGCTCTTCATGTTTTTGAACACCGCTTAATGCTCCTTCTATTTTCAGACCGTTTCATGCTCCTCATGTATTTGAGACATTTTGACGCTCTTCATATTTTTCACACCTTTTCTGGATCTTCATGTTTTTGAACACAGTTTATGCTCCTCATATTTTTCACACATTTTCATGCTCTTCATATTTTTCACACCTTTTCAGGCTCTTCATGGTTTTGAACACCATTTCATGCTCCTCCTATTTTTCAGACCGTTTCATGCTCCTCATATTTTTGACACCTTTTGAAGCTCTTCATATTTTTCACACCTCTTCAGGCTCTTCATGTTTTTGAACACCGTTTCATGTTCCTCATATTTTTGACACCTTTTGAAGCTCTTCATATTTTTCACACCTTTTCAGGCTCTTCATGGTTTTCAACACCGTTTCATGCTCCTCCTATTTTTCAGACCGTTTCATGCTCCTCCTATTTTGACACCTTTTGAACCTCTTCATATTTTTCACACCTTTTCAGGCTCTTCATGTTATTGAACTCCGTTTCATGCTCCTCCTAATTTTCAGACCGTTTCATGCTCCTCGTGTATTTGAGACATTTTGACGCTCTTCATATTTTTCACACCTTTTCTGGATCTTCATGTTTTTGAACACAGTTTATGCTCCTCATATTTTTCACACATTTTCATGCTCTTCATATTTTTCACACCTTTTCAGGCTCTTCATGGTTTTGAACACCATTTCATGCTCCTCCTATTTTTCAGACCGTTTCATGCTCCTCATATTTTTGACACCTTTTGAAGCTCTTCATATTTTTCACACCTCTTCAGGCTCTTCATGTTTTTGAACACCGTTTCATGTTCCTCATATTTTTGACACCTTTTGAAGCTCTTCATATTTTTCACACCTTTTCAGGCTCTTCATGGTTTTCAACACCGTTTCATGCTCCTCCTATTTTTCAGACCGTTTCATGCTCCTCATATTTTTGACACCTTTTGAAGCTCTTCATATTTTTCACACCTTTTCAGGCTCTTCATGTTATTGAACTCCGTTTCATGCTCCTCCTATTTTTCAGACCGTTTCATGCTCCTCATGTATTTCACACATTTTGAAGCTCTTCATATTTTACGCACCTTTTCAGGCTCGTCATGATTTTCAACACCACTTCATGCTCCTCCTATTTTCAGACCGTTTTTGCTCCTCATATATTTGACACCTTTTGAAGCTCTTCATATATTTCACACCATTTCAGGCTCTTCAAATTTTTGAACACCACTTCATGCTCCTCCTATTTTTCAGACCGTTTCATGCTCATCTAATTTTTGACACATTTTGAAGATCTTCATATATTTCACACCTTTTGAAGCTCTTCATATTTTTCACATTTTTGAAGCTCTTCAAATTTTTCACACGTTTTCAGGCTCTTCATGTTTTTGAACACCGCTTCATGCTTCTCATATACTTCAGACCATTTCATGCTCCTCATATTTGTGACACCTTTTGAAGCTCTTCGTATTTTTCACACATTTTCAGGCTCTTCATGTTTTTCAACATGACTTCATGCTCCTCCTATTTTTCAGACCGTTTCATGCTCCTCATATTTTTGACACCTTTTGAAATCTTCTTATACTTCACACCTTTTCAGGTTCTTCATTTTTTTGAAAAGAACTTCATGCTCCTTCTATTTCTCAGACCGTTTCGTGGTCATCTCATTTTTGACACCTTTTGAAGCTCTTCATATTTTTCAACACCGCATCATGCTCCTCCTATTTTTCAGACAGTTTCATGCTCCTCATATTTTTGACACGTTTTGAAGCTCTTCATATTTTTCACACCTTTTCAGGCTCTTCATATTTCTCAACACTGTTTCATGATCCTCCTATTTTTCAGACCGTTTCATGCTCCTCATATTTTTGACACCTTTTGAAGCTCTTCATATTTTTCACACCTTGTCAGGCTGTACATGTTTTTGAACACCTCTTCATGCTCTTCCTATTTTTCGGATCGTTTCATGCTCATGTCAATTTTCACACCTTTTCAGGCTCTTCTTATTTTTCAAACCAGTGAAGCTCTTCATATTTTTCACACTTTTTCAGGCTTTTCATATTTAGAACACCGCTTCATGCTCCTCCTATTTTTCAGACCGTTTCATGCTCATCTCATTTTTGACAACTTTTCAGGCTCTTCATAGTTTTCAAACCTTTTGAAGCTCTTCATATTTTTCACACTTTTTCAGGCTCTTCATATTTTGAACACCGCTTCATGCTCCTCCTATTTTTCAGACCGTTTCATGCTCCTCATATTTTTGAAACCTGTTGAAGCTCTTCATATATTTCACACCTTTTGAAGCTCTTCATATTTTTCATTCCTTTTCAGGCTCTTCATGTTTTTCAACACCGCTTCATGCTACTCCTATTTTTCAGACCGATTAATACTCCGCATGTATTTCACACCTTTTGATGCTCTTTATATTTTTCACACCTTTTCAGGCTCTTCATGTTCTTGAACACCTTTTCATGCTCCTCCTATTTTTCAGACAGTTTCATGCTCCTCATGTATTTCACACCTTTTGAAGCTATTCATATTTTTCACACCTTTTCAGGCTCTTCATGTTTTGAACACCGCTTCATGCTCCTCCTATTTTTCACACCGTATCATGCTCCTCATATTTTTCACACCTTTTGAACCTCTTCATATTATTCACACCTTTTCAGGCTCTTCATGTTTTTGAACACCACTTTATGCACCTCCTATTTTTCAGACAGTTTCATGCTCCTCATGTATTTCACACCTTTTGAAACTCTTCATATTTTTCACACCTTTTTGAGCTCTTCATGTTTTTCAACACAAATTCATGCCTCTCCTATTTTTCAGACCGTTTCATGCTCCTCATATTTTTGACACCTTTTGAACCTCTTCATATTTTTCACACCTTTTGAAGCTCTTCATATTTTTCACACGTTTTTAGGCTCTTCATGATTTTGAACACGGCTTCATGCTCCTCCTCCTTTTCAGACCGTTTCATGCTCCTAATATTTTTGACACCTTTTGAATCTCTTCATATATTTCACACCTTTTCAGGCTCTTCATATATTTGAACAACGCTTCATGCTCCTCCTATTTTTCAGACGGTTTCATGCTCATCTCATTTTTGACACCATTTTAAGATTTTCATATTTTTCACACCTTTTGAAGCTCTTCATATTTTTCACACGTTTTCACGCTCTTCATGTTTTTCAAGACCGATTCTTGATCCACCTATTTTACAGACCGTTTCATGCTCCTCATATTTTTGACACGTTTTGAAGCTCTTCATATTATACACACATTTTCAGGCTCTTCATGTTTTTGAACACCACTACATGCTCCTCCTATTTTTAACACCTTTTGAAGCTCTTCATATTTTTCACACCTTTTCAGGCTCTTCATGTTTTTGAACACGGTTTCCTGCTCCTCCTTTTTTTCAGACCGTTTCATGCTCCTAATATTTTTGACACCTTTTGAATCTCTTCATATATTTCACACCTTTTCAGGCTCTTCATATATTTGAACAACGCTTCATGCTTCTCCTATTTTTCAGACGGTTTCATCCTCCTCATGTATTTCACACCTTTTGAAGCTCTTCATATTTTTCACACCTTTTCAGGCCCTTCGTGTTTTTCAAAACCGTTTCATGCTCCTCCTATTTTTCAGACCGTTTCATGCTCCTCATATTTTTGACCTCTTTTGAAGCTCCTAATATTTTTCACACCTTTTGAAGCTCCTCATATATTTTACACTTTTTCAGCCTCTTCATGTTTTTCAACACCACTTCCTGCTCCTCCTATTTTTCAGACCGTTTCATGCTCGTCTCATTTTTGACAGCTTTTGAAGCTCGTCATATTTTTCACACCTTTTCAGGCTCTTCATGTTTATGAACACCCCTTCATGCTCCTCCTATAATTCAGACGGTTTCATTCTCCTCATGTATTTCACTCCTTTTGAAGCTCTTCATATTTTACACACCTTTTCAGACTCTTCATGATTTTCAACCCCACTTCATGCTCCTCCTATTTTTCAGACCGTTTCATGTTCCTCATATTTTTGACACCTTTTGAAGCTCTTCATGTTTTCTACAACTTTTTAGGCTCTTCATGTTTTTCAACAAGGCTTCATGCTCCTCTTATTTTTTAGACCGTTTCGTGCTCCTCATATTTTTCACACCTTTTGAAGCTCTTCATAATTTTCACACCTTTTCAGGCTCTTCATGTTTTTCAACAACGCTTCATGCTCCTCCTATTTTTCAGACCGTTTCATGCTCCTCATGTATTTCACACATTTTGAAGCTCTTCTTATTTTTCACACCTTTTCAGGCTTCTCATCTTTTTGAACACCGTTTCATGCTCCTACTATTTTTCAGACCGTTTCATGCTCCTTATATTTTTGAAACCTTTTGAAGCTCTTCATATTTTTCACACCTTTTCAGGCTCTTCATGTTTTTCAACAGCGCTTCATGCTCCTCCTATTTTTCAGACCTTTTCATGCTCCTCATATTTTTGACACCTTTTGAAGCTTTTCAAATTTTTCACAACTTTTCAGGCTCTTCAATTTTTTCAACAATGTTACAGTGCTCCTCCTATTTTTCAGACCGTTTCATGCTCCTCATATTTTTGACACCGTTTGAAGCTCTTTATATTTTTCACACCTTTTGAAGCTCTTCATATATTTCATACTTTTTCAAGCTCTTCATGTTTTTCAACACCACTTCATGTTTCTCCTATTTCTAAGACCGTTTCATGCTCATCTCATTTTTGACAGCTTTTCAAGTTCTTCATATTTTTCACATCTTTTGAAACTATTCATATTTTTCACACCTTTTCAGGCTCTTCATGTTTTTCAACACCACTTTATGCTCCTCCTATTTTTCAGACCGTTTCATGTGCCTCTCATTTTTGAAATCTTTCGAAGCTCTTCATATATTTCACACATTTTCAGGCTCTTAATGTTTTTCAACATCACTTCATGCTCCTCCTATTTTTCAGACCGTTTCCTGGTCATCTCATTTTGACACCTTCTGAAGCACTTCATAGTTTTCACAAATTTTCAGGCTCTTCATATTTTTGAACACCGCTTCATGCTCCTCCTATTTTTCAGACCGTTTCATGCTCCTCATATTTTTCACACCTTTTGAAGCTCTTCATATTTTTCACACCTTTTCAGGCTCTTCATGTTTTTCAACACCGCTTCATGCTCCTCCTATTTTTCAGACCGTTTCATGCTCCTCATGTATTTCACACCTTTTGAAGCTCTTCATATTTTCACACCTTTTCAGGCTCTTCATGTTTTCGAACACCGTTTCATGCTCCTCGTATTTTTCAGACTGTTTCATGCTCCTCATATTTTTGACACCTTTTGAAGCTCTTCATATTTTTCACACCTTTTCAGGCTCTTCATGTTTCTCAACACCGCTTCATGATCCTCCTATTTTTCAGACCGTTTCTTGCTCCTCATATTTTTGACACCTTTTGAAGCTCTTCATATTTTTCACACCTTTTCAGGCTCTTCATGTTTCTCAACACCGCTTCATGATCCTCCTATTTTTCAGACCGTTTCATGCTCCTCATATTATTGACACCTTTTGAATCTCTTCATATTTTTCACACCTTTTCAGGCTCTTCATGTTTTTCAACACCACCTTATGCTCCTCCTTTTTTTCAGACTGTTTCATTCTCCTCATGTAATTCACACCTTTTGAAGCTCTTTTTGTTTTTCACACCTTTTCAGGCTCTTCATGTTTTTCAAAACCACTTCATGCTCCTCCTATTTTTCAGCCCGTTTCATGCTCCTTATATATTTCTCACCATTTGAAGCTCTTCACATATTTCACACCTTTTGAAGCTCTTCTTATATTTCACACCATTTCAGGCACTTCATATTTTTCAACACCACTTCATGCCTCTCCTATTTTTCAGACCGTTTCACGCTCATCTCATTTTTGACACCTCTGGAAGCTCTTCATATTTTTCAGACCTTTTGAAGCTCTTCATATTTTTCACAACTTTTCAGTCTCTTCATGTTTTTCAACACCACTTCATGCTCCTATTATTTTTCAGACCGTTTCTTGCTCCTCATATTTTTCACACCTTTTGAAGCTCTTCATATTTTTCACACCTTTTCAGTCTCTTCATGTTTTTCAACACCACTTCATGCTCCTATTATTTTTCAGACCGTTTCTTGCTCCTGATATTTTTGACAATTTTAGAAGCTCTTCATATTTTTCAACACCACTTCATGCTCCTCCAATTTTTCAGACCGTTTCATGCTCCTCAAATTTTTCACACCTTTCCATGCTCCTCGTATTTTTCAAACTTTTTCATGCTCCTGTATTTTTCACACTGTTTCCTGCTCTTCATGTTTTTCACACCTATTCATGCTCCTCGTGTTTTTCACAGCTTTTCATGCTCCTCTTATTTTTCACACCTTTTCATGCTCCTCGTATTTTTCACACCTTTTCATGCTCCTTATATTTTTCACACCTTTTCATGCTCCTTATATTTTTCACATCTTTTCAGGCTCCTTATATTTTTGAGACCTTTTCATGCTCTTCGTATTTTTCACACCTTTTTATGCTCCTCCTGTTTTCCAGACCTTTTCATGCTCCTCGTATTTTTCAGACCTTTTCCTTCTCCTCGTATTTTTGACACCTTTTCATGCTCCTCCTATTTTTCAGACCTTTTCGTGCTCTTAGTATTTTTCACACCTTTTCATACTCCTCCTATTTTTCACACCTCTTCATGCTCCTTATGTTTTTCACACCTTTTCATACTCCTTGTATTTTTCACACCTTTTCATGCTTCTTATATTTTTCACACCTTTGCAGACTCCTCGTATTTTTCACACCTTTTCAGGCTCCTCATATTTTTGAGAACTTTTCATGCTCTTCATATTTTTCACACCTTTTTATACTCCTCCTGTTTTCCAGACCTTTTCATGCTCCTCGTATTTTTCAGACCTTTTCATGCTCCTCGTTTTTTTCAGAACTTGTCATGCTCCTAGTATTTTTCAGATCTTTTCATGCCTCTCGTATTTTTCAGACCTTTACATGGTCCTCGTATATTTCAGACCTTTTCGTTCTTCTCGGATTATTCACACCTTTTCAGGCTCCTCATATATTTGAGACCTTTTCATGCTGTTCGTGTTTTCACACCTTTTCAAGCTCTTTGTATTTTTCACACTTTTTCGTGCTCTTCATATTGTTCACATCTTTTCATGCTCCAAGTATTTTTTAGACCTTTTCATGCTCCTCGTGTTTTTCAGAACTTTTCATGCTTCTCGTATTTTTCAGACCTTTTCATGCTCCTCGTATTTTTCACAGCTTTTCATTCTCCTCGTATTTTTCAGACCTTTTCATGCTCCTCGTATTTTTCACACATTTTCATGCTCTTCGTGTTTTTCACACCTATTCATGCTCCTTATGTTTTTAACACCTTTTCATGCTCCCTATATTTTTCACACCTTTTCAGGCTCCTCATATTTTTGAGACCTTTTCATGTTCTTCGTGTTTTCACACCTTTTCAAGCTCTTTGTATTTTTCACACTTTTTCGTGCTCTTCATATTGTTCACACCTTTTCATGCTCCAAGTATTTTTTAGACCTTCTCATGCTCCTCGTGTTTTCCAGAACTTTTCATGCTTCTCGTATTTTTCAGACCTTTTCATGCTCCTCGTATTTTTCAGACCTTTTCATGCTCCTCATATTTTTCAGACCTTTTCATGCTCCTCCTGTTTTGCAGACCTTTTCATGCTCCTCGTATTTTTCAGACCTTTTCATGCTCCTCGTATTTTTCAGACCTTTTCATTCCCCTCCTATTTTCAGACCTTTTTTGCTCCTCATATTTTTCATACCATTTCATGCTACTCATATTTTTCACATCTTTTCATGCTCCTCATATTTTTGACACCTTTTAAAGGTCTTCATATTTTTCACACCGTTTCATGCTCTTTATATTTTCACACCGTTTCATGTTCCTCGTATTTTTCAGACCTTTTCATGCTCCTACTATTTTTCCTACCTTTTCATGCTCCTCGTATTTTTCTCACATTTCCTTTCACATCGTATTTTTCACACCCATTCATGCTCCTTGTATTTTTCAGACCTTTTCATGCTCTTCGTATTTTTCACACCTTTTCATGCTCCTCATATTTTTGAAACCTTTTCATGTTCCTCATATTTATCACACCGTTTCATACTCCTCATATTTTTCACACCTTTTCATGTTCCTCGTATTTTTCAAACCTTTTCATGCTCCTCATATTTTTCAGACATTTTCATGCTCCTAGTATTGTTCACACCTTTTCATGCTCCTCGTTTTTTTCACACCTTTTCATATTCCTCGTATTTTTCACACCTATTCATGCTCCTTGTATTTTTCAGACCTTTTCGTGCTCTTCATATTTTTCACAGCATTTCATGCTTTCGCATTTTTCACACCGTTTCATGCTCCTCGTATTTTTCACACCTTGTCATGCACTTTGTATTTTTCAAACCTTTTCATGCTCTTTGTATTTTTCACAACTTTTCATGCTTTTCATAATTTTTCACACCTTTTCATTGTCTTCGTATATTTCACACCAGTCATGCTCTTTGTATTTTTCACACCTTTTCAAGCTCTTCATACTTTTAAAACCATTTCATGCTCTTCATATTTTTCACAACTTTTCATGCTCTTCATATTTTTTACATATTTCATGCTTCTAATATTTTTCATACCATTTCATGCTCCTCATATTTTTCACATCTTTTCATGCTCCTCATATTTTTGACACCTTTTGAAGTCTTCATATTTTTCACACCGTTTCATGCTCTTTATATTTTCACACCGTTTCATGTTCCTCGTATTTTTCAGACCTTTTCATGCTCCTACTATTTTTCCCACCTGTTCATGCTCCTCGTATTTTTAGCACATTTTCTTTCTCATCGTATTTTTCACACCTTTTCATGCTCCTCGTGTTTTTCACACCTTTAATGCTCCTCGTATTTTTCACACCTTTACATGCTCTTCGTATTTTTCAAACCTTTTCATGCTCTTCGAATTTTTCACACATTATCATGCACTTCGTGTTTTCCACATTTTTTCTTGCTGCTCGTGTTTTTCACACCGTTTCATGCTCTTCATATTTTTAACACCGTTTCATGCTCTTCATATTTTCACACCGTTTCATGCTCCTCATATTTTTCACACCTTTTCATGCTTCTCATATTTTTAAGATCTTTTCATGCTTCTCGTATTTTTCAGACATTTTCATGCTCCTAGTATTTTTCACACGTTTTCATGCACCTCGTATTTTTCACACCTTTTCATGCTCTTCGTAGTTTTCACACTTTTCATGCTCCTCATATTTTTCAGACCTTTACGTGCTCCTCATATTTGCAGACCTTTTCGTACTCCTCATATTTTTCACACCTTTTCATGCTCATCATATATTTCACAACTTTTCATGCTCTTCATATTATTGACATATTTTAATGCTCCTCATATTTTTCACATCTTTTCATGCCCCTCATATTTTTGACACGTTTAAAAGGTCTTCATATTTTTCACACCGTTTCATTATCTTCATATTTTCACACCATTTCATGCTCCTCAAATTTTTTAGACTTTTTCATGCTCCTCATATTTTTCAGACCTTTATATGCTCCTCGTATTTTTCACACCTTTTCATGCTCCTCGTATTTTTTTCAGACCTTTTCATGCTCCTGTTTTTTTCACACATTTTCATGCTCCTCGTATCTTTCACACCTTTTCATGCTCCTCGTATTTTTCAGCCCTTTTCATGCTCCTACTATTGTTCACACCTTTTCATGCTCTTCGTATTTTTCGCACATTTTCTTTCTCATCGTATTTTTCACACCTTTTCATGCTCCTTGTATTTTTCACACCTTTTCATGCTCTTCGTATTTTTCACACCTTTTCATGCTCCTCGTATTTTTCAGACCTTTTCATGCTTCTCGTATTTTTCACACCTTGTCATGCTGCTCGTATTTTTTAGAACTTTTCATGGTCGTCGTATATTTCAGACCTTTTCGTGCTTCTCGGATTTTTCACATCTTTTCATGCTACTCGTATTTTTCAGACCTTTTCATGCTCCTACTATTGTTCACACCTTTTTGTGCTCCTCGTATTTTTCACACCTTTTCGTGCTCCTCGTATTTTTCACACCTTTCCATGCTCCTCGTATTTATCACACCGTTTCATACTCCTCATATTTTTCACACCTTTTCATGCTCCTCATATTTTTCAAACCTTTTCATGCTCCTCGTTTTTTTCAGACATTTTCATGCTCCTAGTATTGTTCACACCTTTTCATGCTCCTCGTATTTTTCACACCTATTAATGCTCCTTGTATTTTTCAGACCTCTTCATGCTCTTCGTATTTTTCACAGCATTTCATGCTTTCACATATTTCACACCGTTTCATGCTCCTCGTATTTTTCACATGTTTTCATGCACTTTGTATTTTTCAAACCTTTTCATGCTCTTTGTATTTTTCACAACTTTTCATGCTCCTCGTGTTTTCCAGACCTTTTTATGCTCCTTATATTTTTCACACCTTTTCATTCTCCTCCTATTTTTCACACCTTTTCATGCTCCTTATATTTTTCACAACTTTTCATACTCCTCGTATTTTTCACAGCTTTTCATGCTTCTTATATTTTTCACACCTTTTCAGGCTCCTCATATTTTTCACACCTTTTCAGGCTCCTCATATTTTTTAGAACTTTTCATGCTCTTCATATTTTTCACACCTTTTTATACTCCTCCTGTTTTCCAGACCTTTTCATGCTCCTCGTATTTTTCAGACCTTTTCATGCTCCTCGTTTTTTTCAGATCTTTTCATGCCTCTCGTATTTTTCAGACCTTTACATGGTCCTCGTATATTTCAGACCTTTTCGTTCTTCTCGGATTATTCACACCTTTTCAGGCTCCTCCTATTTTTGAGACTTTTTCATGCTGTTCGTGTTTTCACACCTTTTCAAGCTCTTTGTATTTTTCACACTTTTTCGTGCTCTTCATATTGTTCACATCTTTTCATGCTCCAAGTATTTTTTAGACCTTTTCATGCTCCTCGTGTTTTTCAGAACTTTTCATGCTTCTCGTATTTTTCAGACCTTTTCATGCTCCTCGTATTTTTCACAGCTTTTCATTCTCCTCGTATTTTTCAGACCTTTTCATGCTCCTCGTATTTTTCACACATTTTCATGCTCTTCGTGTTTTTCACACCTATTCATGCTCCTTATGTTTTTAACACCTTTTCATGCTCCCTATATTTTTCACACCTTTTCAGGCTCCTCATATTTTTGAGACCTTTTCATGTTCTTCGTGTTTTCACACCTTTTCAAGCTCTTTGTATTTTTCACACTTTTTCGTGCTCTTCATATTGTTCACACCTTTTCATGCTCCAAGTATTTTTTAGACCTTCTCATGCTCCTCGTGTTTTCCAGAACTTTTCATGCTTCTCGTATTTTTCAGACCTTTTCATGCTCCTCGTATTTTTCTCACATTTCCTTTCTCATCGTATTTTTCACACCTTTTCATGCTCCTCGTATTTTTCACACCTTTAATGCTCCTCGTATTTTTCACACCTTTACATGCTCTTCGTGTTTTTCAAACCTTTTAATGCTCTTCGAATTTTTCACACATTTTCATGCACTTCGTGTTTTCCACATTTTTTCATGCTGCTCGTGTTTTTCACACCGTTTCATGCTCCTCATATTTTTAACACCATTTCACGCTCTTCATATTTTCACACCGTTTCATGCTCCTCGTATTTTTCACACCTTTTCATGCTCCTTGTATTTTTCACACCCTTTCATGCTCCTTGTGTTTTTCAGACCTTTTCATGCTCTTCGTATTTTTCACAGCATTTCATGCTTTCGCATTTTTCACACCATTGCATGCTCCTTGTATTTTTCACACCTTTTCATGCACTTCGTATTTTTCAAACCTTTTCATTCTCTTTGTATTTTTCACAACTTTTCATGCATTTCATAATTTTTCAGACCTTTTCATGGTCTTCGTAGATTTCACACCAGTCATGCTCTTCGTATTTTTCACACCTTTTCAATCTCTTCTTACTTTTCAAACCGTTTCTTGCTCTTCATATTTTTCACATATTTTCATGCTCTAAATATTTTTCACATCTCTTCACGCGCTTAATATTTTTCACGTCTTTTCATCCTCTTCATATTTTTCACAACTTTTCATGCTCTTCATATTTTTTACATATTTCATTCTCCTCATATTTTTCATACCATTTCATGCTCCTCATATTTTTCATATCTTTTCATGCTCCTCATATTTTTGACACCTTTTAAAGGTCTTCATATTTTTCACACCGTTTCATGCTCTTTATATTTTCACACCGTTTCATGTTCCTCGTATTTTTCAGACATTTTCATGCTCCTACTAGTTTTCCCACCTTTTCATGCTCCTTGTATTTTTAGCACATTTTTTTTCTCATCGTATTTTTCACACCTTTTCATGCTCCTCGTATTTTTCACACCTTTAATGCTCCTCGTATTTTTCACACCTTTACAAGCTCTTCGTGTTTTTCAAACCTTTTAATGCTCTTCGAATTTTTCACACATTTTCATGCACTTCATGTTTTCCACATTTTTCATGCTGCTCGTGTTTTTCACAACGTTTCATGCTCTTCATATTTTTAACACCGTTTCATGCTCTTCATATTGCTCACACCTTTTCATGCTCCACATATTTTTCAGACCTTTCATGCTCCTCGTGTTTTTCAGAACTCTTCATGCTCCTCATATTTTTCAGACCTTTTCATGCTCCTCGTATTTTTTAGACCTTTTCATGCTCCTCGTGTTTTTCAGAACTTTTCATGCTCCTCGTATTTTTCACACCGTTTCATGCTCCTCGTATTTTTCACACCTTTTCATGCACTTTGTATATTTCAAACCTTTTCATGCTCTTTGTATTTTTCACAACTTTTCACGCTCTTCATACTTTTCAAACCATTTCATGCTCTTCATATTTTCACATCTTTTCATGCTCTTCATATTTTACACACCTTTTCATGCTCTTTGTAGTTTTCACACCTTTTCATATTCCTCATATTTTTCAGACCTTTTCATGCTCCTACTATTTTTCCCACCTTTTCATGCTCCTCGTATTTTTAGCACATTTTCTTTCTCATTGCATTTTTCACACCTTTTCATGCTCCTCGTATTTTTCACACCTTTAATGCTCCTCGTATTTTTCACACCTTTACATGCTCTTCGTATTTTTCAAACCTTTTCCTGCTCTTCGAATTTTTCACACATTTTCATGCACTTCGTAGTTTTCACACCTTTTCATGCTCCTCATATTTTTCAGACCTTTTCGTACTCCTCGTATTTGCAGACCTTTTCGTACTCCTCGTGTTTTTCACACCTTTTCATGCTCCTCATATATTTCACAACTTTTCATGCTCTTCATATTATTGACATATTTTAATGCTCCTCATATTTTTCACATCTTTTCATGCTCCTCATATATTTGACACGTTTAAAAGGTCTTCATATTTTTCACACTGTTTCATGATTTTCATATTTTCACACCGTTTCATCCTCCTCAAATTTTTTAGACCTTTTCATGCTCCTGTTTATTTCACACCTTTTCATGCTCCTCGTATTTTTCAGACCTTTTCATGCTCCTACTATTGTTCACACCTTTTCATGCTCTTCGTATATTTCACACCTTTTCATGCTCTTCGTATTTTTCACACCTTTTCATGTTCCTCATATTTTTGAAACCGTTTCATGCTCCTCATATTTATCACACCGTTTCATACTCCGCATATTTTTCACGCCTTTTCATGCTCGTCGTATTTTTCAGACATTTTCATGCTCCTAGTATTGTTCACACCTTTTCATGCTCCTTGTATCTTTCACACCTTTTCATGATCCTCGTATTTTTCACACCTTTTCATGCTCCTCGTATTTTTCAGACCTTTTCCTGCTCCTCGTATTTTTCACAGCATTTCATGCTTTCGCATTTTTCACACCGTTTCATGCTCCTCGTATTTTTCACACCTTTTCATGCACTTTGTATTTTTCAAACCTTTTCATGCTCTTTGTATTTTTCACAACTTTTCATGCTTTTCATAATTTTTCACACCTTTTCATTTTCTTCGTATATTTCACACCCATCATGCTCTTTGTATTTTTCACACCTTTTCAAGCTTTTCATACTTTTCAAACCATTTCATGCTCTTCATATTTTTCACATCTTTTCATCCTCTTCATATTTTTCACAACTTTTCATGCTCTTCATCTTTTTTACATATTTCATGCTCCTCATATTTTTCATACCATTTCATGCTCCTCATATTTTTCACATCTTTTCATGCTTCTCATATTTTTGACACCTTTTAAAGGTCTTCATATTTTTCACACCGTTTCATGCTCTTTATATTTTCACACCGTTTCATGTTCCTCGTATTTTTCAGACCTTTTCATGCTCCTACTATTTTTCCCACCTTTTCATGCTCCTTGTATTTTTAGCACATTTTCTTTCTCATCGTATTTTTCACACCTTTTCATGCTCCTCGTATTTTTCACACTTTTAATGCTCCTCGTATTTTTCACACCTTTACATGCTCTTCGTGTTTTTCAAACCTTTTAATGCTCTTCGAATTTTTCACACATTTGCATGCACTTCGTGTTTTCCACATTGTTTCATGCTGCTCATGTTTTTCACACCGTTTCATGCTCTTCATATTTTTAACATCGTTTCATGCTCTTCATATTGTTCACACCTTTTCATGCTCCACGTACTTTTCAGACCTTTTCATGCTCCTCGTGTTTTTCAGAACTTTTCATGCTCCTCGTATTTTTCAGACCTTTTCTTGCTCCTCGTGTTTTTCAGAACTTTTCATGCTCCTCGTATTTTTCACACCGTTTCATGCTCCTCGTATTTTTCACACCTTTTCATGTACTTTGTATTTTTCAAACCTTTTCATGCTCTTTGTATTTTTCACAACTTTTCATGCTTTTCATAATTTTTCACATCTTTTCATTGTCTTCGTATATTTCACACCAGTCATGCTCTTTGTATTTTGCACAACTTTTCATGCTCTTTATACTTTTCAAACCATTTCATGCTCTTCATATTTTTCACAACTTTTCATGCTCTTCATATTTTTTACATATTTCATGCTTCTCATATTTTTCATACCATTTCATGCTCCTCATGTTTTTCACATCTTTTCATACTCCTCATATTTTTGACACCTTTTAAAGGTCTTCATATTTTTCACACCGTTTCATGCTCTTTATATTTTCACACCGTTTCATGTTCCTCGTATTTTTCAGACCTTTTCATGCTCCTACTATTTTTCCCACCTTTTCATGCTCCTCGTATTTTTAGCACATTTTCTTTCTCATCGTATTTTTCACACCTTTTCATGCTCCTCGTATTTTTCACACCTTTAATTCTCTTCGTATTTTTCACACCTTTACATGCTCTTCGTATTTTTCAAACCTTTTCATGCTCTTCGAATTTTTCACACATTATCATGCACTTCGTGTTTTCCACATTTTTTCTTGCTGCTCGTGTTTTTCACACCGTTTCATGCTCTTCATATTTTTAACACCGTTTCATGCTCTTCATAATTTCACACCGTTTCATGCTCCTCATATTTTTCACACCTTTTCATGCTTCTCATATTTTTCAGATCTTTTCATGCTTCTCGTATTTTTCAGACATTTTCATGCTCCTAGTATTTTTCACACGTTTTCATGCACCTCGTATTTTTCACACCTTTTCATGCTCTTTGTAGTTTTCACACCTTTTCATGTTCCTCATATTTTTCAGACCTTTTCATGCTCCTACTATTTTTCCCACCTTTTCATGCTCCTCGTATTTTTAGCACATTTTCTTTCTCATTGCATTTTTCACACCTTTTCATGCTCCTCGTATTTTTCACACCTTTAATGCTCCTCGTATTTTTCACACCTTTACATGCTCTTCGTATTTTTCAAACCTTTTCCTGCTCTTCGAATTTTTCACACATTTTCATGCACTTCGTAGTTTTCACACCTTTTCATGCTCCTCATATTTTTCAGACCTTTTCGTACTCCTCGTATTTGCAGACCTTTTCGTACTCCTCGTGTTTTTCACACCTTTTCATGCTCCTCATATATTTCACAACTTTTCATGCTCTTCATATTATTGACATATTTTAATGCTCCTCATATTTTTCACATCTTTTCATGCTCCTCATATATTTGACACGTTTAAAAGGTCTTCATATTTTTCACACTGTTTCATGATCTTCATATTTTCACACCGTTTCATCCTCCTCAAATTTTTTAGACCTTTTCATGCTCCTGTTTATTTCACACCTTTTCATGCTCCTCGTATTTTTCAGACCTTTTCATGCTCCTACTATTGTTCACACCTTTTCATGCTCTTTGTATTTTTCACACCTTTTCATGCTCTTCGTATTTTTCACACCTTTTCATGCTCCTCATATTTTTCACACCTTTTCATGCTCTTCATATTTTTCCCACCTTGTCATGCCAGTCGTATTTTTTAGAACTTTTCATGGTCCTCGTATATTTCAGACCTTTTCGTGCTCCTCGGATTTTTCACATCTTTTCATGCTCCTCGTATTTTACAAACCTTTTCATGCTCCTTGTATTGTTCCCACCTTTTCATGCTCTTCGTGTTTTTCAAACCTTTCCATGCTCTTCGAATTTTTATACATTTTCATGCTCTTCGTGTTTTTCACACATTTTCATGCTCTTCGTGTTTTTCACACCTTTTCATGCTCCTCATATTTTTCACACCTTTTCATGCTCCTCGTATTTTTCTGACCTTTATATGCTCCTCATATTTTATAGACCTTTTCATGCTCCTCGTATTTTTCAGATCTTTTCATGGTCCTCGTACTTTCAGACCTTTTTGTGCTCCTCGTATTTTTCACACCTTTTCATGCTCCTCATATATTTCACAACTTTTCATGCTCTTCATATTTTTGACACATTTTCATGCTCCTCCTATTTTTCATACCGTTTCATGCTCCTCATATTTTTCACATCTTTTCATGGTCCTCATATTTCTGACACGTTTTAAAGGTCTTCATGTTTTTCACACCGTTTCATGCTCTTTATATTTTCACGCAGTTTCATGCTCCTCACATTTTTTAGACCGTTTCACGCTCCTCATATTTTTCAGACCTTTATATGCTCCTCGTATTTTTCACACCTTTTCATGCTCCTCGTATTTTACAGAGCTTTTCATGCTCCTTGTTTTTCTCACACCTTTTAATGCTCTACATATTTTTCACAACTTTTCATGGTCCTCATATTTTTCAGACCTTTTCATGCTCCTACTATTTTTCACACCTTTTCATGCTCCTCGTATTTTTCACACCTTTAATGCTCCTCGTATATTTCACACCTTTACATGCTCTTCGTATTTTGCAAACCTTTTCATGCTCTTCGAATTTTTCACACATTTACATGCACTTCGTGTTTTCCACAACTTTTCATGTTGCTCGTGTTTTTCACACCATTTCATGCTCTTCATATTTTTCAGACCGTTTCATGCTCCTCAAATTTTTCACACCTTTCCCTGCTCCTCGTATTTTTCGTACCTTTTCATGCTCCTGTATTTTTCACACTGTTTCATGCTTTTCATGTTTTTCACACCTATTCATGCTCCTCGTGTTTTTCACAGGTTTTCATGCTCCTTTTATTTTTCACATATTTTCATGCTCCTCGTATTTTTCACACCTTTTCATGCTCCTTATATTTTTCACACCTTTTCATGCTCCTCGTATTTTTCACACCTTTTCATGCACTTTATGTTTTTCCACACCGTTTCCTGCTCCTCCTATTTTTCAGACCGGTTCATGCTCCTCATATTTTTGATACCTTTTGAAGCTCTTCATATTTTTCACACCTTTTCATGCTCCTCCTATTTTGCAGACCGTTTCATGCTCCTCCTATTTTTCAGACCTTTTCATGCTCTTCATATTTTTGACACCTTTTGAAGCTCTTCATGTTTTTCAACACCGTTACATGCTCCTTCATATTTTTCAGACCGTTTCATGCTCCTCCTATTTTTGACAGCTTTTGAAGCTCTTCATGTATTTCACACCTTTTCAGGCTCTTCATGTTTTTAAACACCACTTCATGCTCCTCCTACTTTTCAGACCGTTTCATGCTCCTCATATATTTCACAGGTTTGGGGCTCTTCATATTTTTTCACACCTTTTAGGCCCTGCATGTTTTTCAACACAATTTCATGCTCCTTATATTTTCAGACCATTTCATGCTCCTCTTTTTTTTGAGACCGTTTCATGCTCCTCATATTTTTGACAACTTTTCAAGCTTTTCATATTATTCACACGTTTTCAGGCTCTTCATGTCCTGAACATCGTTTCATGCTCCTCATATTTTTCAGACCGTTTCTTGGTCCTCATATTTTTGACACCTTTTGAAGCTCTTCATGTTTTTCAACAGCGTTTCATGCTTCTCATATTTTTCAGAACGTTTCATGCTCCTCATATTTTTTACACCTTTTGAACCTCTTCATATTTTTCACACCTTTTCATGCTCAAAATATTTTTCACATCTCTTCATGTGCTCCATATTTTTCACACCGTTTCATGGGCTTCATTTTTACACCGTTTCATGCTCCTCATATTTTTCACACCGTGTCATGCTCTTCGTATTTTTCACACATTTTCATGCTCTTTGTATTTTTCAGACATTTTCATGCTTTTGGTAATTTTTCACACCGTTTCATGCTCTTTGTATTTTTCACAAATTTTCATGCTCTTTGTATTTTTCAGACATTTTTATTCTCTTGGTAATTTTTCACACCTTTTTATGCTCTTCGTATATTTCACACCTTTTCATGCTCTTCGTATTTTTCACACCTTTTCATGTTCCTCATATTTTTGAAACCGTTTCATGCTCCTCATATTTATCGCACCGTTTCATACTCCGCATATTTTTCAAGCCTTTTCATGCTCGTCGTATTTTTCAGACATTTTCATGCTCCTAGTATTGTTCACACCTTTTCATGCTCCTTGTATCTTTCACACCTTTTCATGATCATCGTATTTTTCACACCTTTTCATGCTCCTCGTATTTTTCAGACCTTTTCCTGCTCCTCGTATTTTTCACAGCATTTCATGCTTTCACATTTTTCACACCGTTTCATGCTCCTCGTATTTTTCACACCTTTTCATGCACTTTGTATTTTTCAAACCTTTTCATGCTCTTTGTATTTTTCACAACTTTTCATGCTTTTCATAATTTTTCACACCTTTTCATTGTCTTCGTATATTTCACACCCATCATGCTCTTTGTATTTTTCACACCTTTTCAAGCTTTTCATACTTTTCAAACCATTTCATGCTCTTCATATTTTTCACATCTTTTCATCCTCTTCATATTTTTCACAACTTTTCATGCTCTTCATCTTTTTTACATATTTCATGCTCCTCATATTTTTC
Organism: Dama dama; assembly: GCF_033118175.1. NCBI lineage: Eukaryota > Metazoa > Chordata > Mammalia > Artiodactyla > Cervidae > Dama > Dama dama. Next base: position 25,598 of record NW_026871025.1, on the reverse strand, counting down.
ATACCATTTCATGCTCCTCATATTTTTCACATCTTTTCATGCTTCTCATATTTTTGACACCTTTTAAAGGTCTTCATATTTTTCACACCGTTTCATGCTCTTTATATTTTCACACCGTTTCATGTTCCTCGTATTTTTCAGACCTTTTCATGCTCCTACTATTTTTCCCACCTTTTCATGCTCCTTGTATTTTTAGCACATTTTCTTTCTCATCGTATTTTTCACACCTTTTCATGCTCCTCGTATTTTTCACACCTTTAATGCTCCTCGTATTTTTCACACCTTTACATGCTCTTCGTGTTTTTCAAACCTTTTAATGCTCTTCGAATTTTTCACACATTTGCATGCACTTCGTGTTTTCCACATTGTTTCATGCTGCTCATGTTTTTCACACCGTTTCATGCTCTTCATATTTTTAACATCGTTTCATGCTCTTCATATTGTTCACACCTTTTCATGCTCCACGTACTTTTCAGACCTTTTCATGCTCCTCGTGTTTTTCAGAACTTTTCATGCTCCTCGTATTTTTCAGACCTTTTCTTGCTCCTCGTGTTTTTCAGAACTTTTCATGCTCCTCGTGTTTTTCACACCGTTTCATGCTCCTCGTATTTTTCACACCTTTTCATGCACTTTGTATTTTTCAAACCTTTTCATGCTCTTTGTATTTTTCACAACTTTTCATGCTTTTCATAATTTTTCACATCTTTTCATTGTCTTCGTATATTTCACACCAGTCATGCTCTTTGTATTTTGCACAACTTTTCATGCTCTTTATACTTTTCAAACCATTTCATGCTCTTCATATTTTTCACAACTTTTCATGCTCTTCATATTTTTTACATATTTCATGCTTCTCATATTTTTCATACCATTTCATGCTCCTCATGTTTTTCACATCTTTTCATACTCCTCATATTTTTGACACCTTTTAAAGGTCTTCATATTTTTCACACCGTTTCATGCTCTTTATATTTTCACACCGTTTCATGTTCCTCGTATTTTTCAGACCTTTTCATGCTCCTACTATTTTTCCCACCTTTTCATGCTCCTCGTATTTTTAGCACATTTTCTTTCTCATCGTATTTTTCACACCTTTTCATGCTCCTCGTATTTTTCACACCTTTAATTCTCTTCGTATTTTTCACACCTTTACATGCTCTTCGTATTTTTCAAACCTTTTCATGCTCTTCGAATTTTTCACACATTATCATGCACTTCGTGTTTTCCACATTTTTTCTTGCTGCTCGTGTTTTTCACACCGTTTCATGCTCTTCATATTTTTAACACCGTTTCATGCTCTTCATAATTTCACACCGTTTCATGCTCCTCATATTTTTCACACCTTTTCATGCTTCTCATATTTTTCAGATCTTTTCATGCTTCTCGTATTTTTCAGACATTTTCATGCTCCTAGTATTTTTCACACGTTTTCATGCACCTCGTATTTTTCACACCTTTTCATGCTCTTTGTAGTTTTCACACCTTTTCATGTTCCTCATATTTTTCAGACCTTTTCATGCTCCTACTATTTTTCCCACCTTTTCATGCTCCTCGTATTTTTAGCACATTTTCTTTCTCATTGCATTTTTCACACCTTTTCATGCTCCTCGTATTTTTCACACCTTTAATGCTCCTCGTATTTTTCACACCTTTACATGCTCTTCGTATTTTTCAAACCTTTTCCTGCTCTTCGAATTTTTCACACATTTTCATGCACTTCGTAGTTTTCACACCTTTTCATGCTCCTCATATTTTTCAGACCTTTTCGTACTCCTCGTATTTGCAGACCTTTTCGTACTCCTCGTGTTTTTCACACCTTTTCATGCTCCTCATATATTTCACAACTTTTCATGCTCTTCATATTATTGACATATTTTAATGCTCCTCATATTTTTCACATCTTTTCATGCTCCTCATATATTTGACACGTTTAAAAGGTCTTCATATTTTTCACACTGTTTCATGATCTTCATATTTTCACACCGTTTCATCCTCCTCAAATTTTTTAGACCTTTTCATGCTCCTGTTTATTTCACACCTTTTCATGCTCCTCGTATTTTTCAGACCTTTTCATGCTCCTACTATTGTTCACACCTTTTCATGCTCTTTGTATTTTTCACACCTTTTCATGCTCTTCGTATTTTTCACACCTTTTCATGCTCCTCATATTTTTCACACCTTTTCATGCTCTTCATATTTTTCCCACCTTGTCATGCCAGTCGTATTTTTTAGAACTTTTCATGGTCCTCGTATATTTCAGACCTTTTCGTGCTCCTCGGATTTTTCACATCTTTTCATGCTCCTCGTATTTTACAAACCTTTTCATGCTCCTTGTATTGTTCCCACCTTTTCATGCTCTTCGTGTTTTTCAAACCTTTCCATGCTCTTCGAATTTTTATACATTTTCATGCTCTTCGTGTTTTTCACACATTTTCATGCTCTTCGTGTTTTTTACACTTTTTCATGCTCCTCATATATTTCACACCTTTTCATGCTCCTCATATTTTTCACACCTTTTCATGCTCCTCATATTTTTCACACCTTTTCATGCTCCTCGTATTTTTCTGACCTTTATATGCTCCTCATATTTTATAGACCTTTTCATGCTCCTCGTATTTTTCAGATCTTTTCATGGTCCTCGTACTTTCAGACCTTTTTGTGCTCCTCGTATTTTTCACACCTTTTCATGCTCCTCATATATTTCACAACTTTTCATGCTCTTCATATTTTTGACACATTTTCATGCTCCTCCTATTTTTCATACCGTTTCATGCTCCTCATATTTTTCACATCTTTTCATGGTCCTCATATTTCTGACACGTTTTAAAGGTCTTCATGTTTTTCACACCGTTTCATGCTCTTTATATTTTCACGCAGTTTCATGCTCCTCACATTTTTTAGACCGTTTCACGCTCCTCATATTTTTCAGACCTTTATATGCTCCTCGTATTTTTCACACCTTTTCATGCTCCTCGTATTTTACAGAGCTTTTCATGCTCCTTGTTTTTCTCACACCTTTTAATGCTCTACATATTTTTCACAACTTTTCATGGTCCTCATATTTTTCAGACCTTTTCATGCTCCTACTATTTTTCACACCTTTTCATGCTCCTCGTATTTTTCACACCTTTAATGCTCCTCGTATATTTCACACCTTTACATGCTCTTCGTATTTTGCAAACCTTTTCATGCTCTTCGAATTTTTCACACATTTACATGCACTTTGTGTTTTCCACAACTTTTCATGTTGCTCGTGTTTTTCACACCATTTCATGCTCTTCATATTTTTCAGACCGTTTCATGCTCCTCAAATTTTTCACACCTTTCCCTGCTCCTCGTATTTTTCGTACCTTTTCATGCTCCTGTATTTTTCACACTGTTTCATGCTTTTCATGTTTTTCACACCTATTCATGCTCCTCGTGTTTTTCACAGGTTTTCATGCTCCTTTTATTTTTCACATATTTTCATGCTCCTCGTATTTTTCACACCTTTTCATGCTCCTTATATTTTTCACACCTTTTCATGCTCCTCGTATTTTTCACACCTTTTCATGCACTTTATGTTTTTCCACACCGTTTCCTGCTCCTCCTATTTTTCAGACCGGTTCATGCTCCTCATATTTTTGATACCTTTTGAAGCTCTTCATATTTTTCACACCTTTTCATGCTCCTCCTATTTTGCAGACCGTTTCATGCTCCTCCTATTTTTCAGACCTTTTCATGCTCCTCATATTTTTGACACCTTTTGAAGCTCTTCATGTTTTTCAACACCGTTACATGCTCCTTCATATTTTTCAGACCGTTTCATGCTCCTCCTATTTTTGACAGCTTTTGAAGCTCTTCATGTATTTCACACCTTTTCAGGCTCTTCATGTTTTTAAACACCACTTCATGCTCCTCCTACTTTTCAGACCGTTTCATGCTCCTCATATATTTCACAGGTTTGGGGCTCTTCATATTTTTTCACACCTTTTAGGCCCTGCATGTTTTTCAACACAATTTCATGCTCCTTATATTTTCAGACCATTTCATGCTCCTCTTTTTTTTGAGACCGTTTCATGCTCCTCATATTTTTGACAACTTTTCAAGCTTTTCATATTATTCACACGTTTTCAGGCTCTTCATGTCCTGAACATCGTTTCATGCTCCTCATATTTTTCAGACCGTTTCTTGGTCCTCATATTTTTGACACCTTTTGAAGCTCTTCATGTTTTTCAACACCGTTTCATGCTTCTCATATTTTTCAGAACGTTTCATGCTCCTCATATTTTTTACACCTTTTGAACCTCTTCATATTTTTCACACCTTTTCATGCTCAAAATATTTTTCACATCTCTTCATGTGCTCCATATTTTTCACACCGTTTCATGGGCTTCATTTTTACACCGTTTCATGCTCCTCATATTTTTCACACCGTGTCATGCTCTTCGTATTTTTCACACATTTTCATGCTCTTTGTATTTTTCAGACATTTTCATGCTTTTGGTAATTTTTCACACCTTTTTATGCTCTTCGTATATTTCACACCTTTTCATGCTCTTCGTATTTTTCACACCTTTTCATGTTCCTCATATTTTTGAAACCGTTTCATGCTCCTCATATTTATCACACCGTTTCATACTCCGCATATTTTTCACGCCTTTTCATGCTCGTCGTATTTTTCAGACATTTTCATGCTCCTAGTATTGTTCACACCTTTTCATGCTCCCTGTATCTTTCACACCTTTTCATGCTCCTCGTATTTTTCACACCGTTTCATGCTCCTCGTATTTTTCACACCTTTTCATGCACTTTGTATTTTTCAAACCTTTTCATGCTCTTTGTATTTTTCACAACTTTTCATGCTTTTCATAATTTTTCACACCTTTTCATTGTCTTCGTATATTTCACACCCATCATGCTCTTTGTATTTTTCACACCTTTTCAAGCTTTTCATACTTTTCAAACCATTTCATGCTCTTCATATTTTTCACATCTTTTCATCCTCTTCATATTTTTCACAACTTTTCATGCTCTTCATCTTTTTTACATATTTCATGCTCCTCATATTTTTCATACCATTTCATGCTCCTCATATTTTTCACATCTTTTCATGCTTCTCATATTTTTGACACCTTTTAAAGGTCTTCATATTTTTCACACCGTTTCATGCTCTTTATATTTTCACACCGTTTCATGTTCCTCGTATTTTTCAGACCTTTTCATGCTCCTACTATTTTTCCCACCTTTTCATGCTCCTTGTATTTTTAGCACATTTTCTTTCTCATCGTATTTTTCACACCTTTTCATGCTCCTCGTATTTTTCACACCTTTAATGCTCCTCGTATTTTTCACACCTTTACATGCTCTTCGTGTTTTTCAAACCTTTTAATGCTCTTCGAATTTTTCACACATTTGCATGCACTTCGTGTTTTCCACATTGTTTCATGCTGCTCATGTTTTTCACACCGTTTCATGCTCTTCATATTTTTAACATCGTTTCATGCTCTTCATATTGTTCACACCTTTTCATGCTCCACGTACTTTTCAGACCTTTTCATGCTCCTCGTGTTTTTCAGAACTTTTCATGCTCCTCGTATTTTTCAGACCTTTTCTTGCTCCTCGTGTTTTTCAGAACTTTTCATGCTCCTCGTATTTTTCACACCGTTTCATGCTCCTCGTATTTTTCACACCTTTTCATGCACTTTGTATTTTTCAAACCTTTTCATGCTCTTTGTATTTTTCACAACTTTTCATGCTTTTCATAATTTTTCACATCTTTTCATTGTCTTCGTATATTTCACACCAGTCATGCTCTTTGTATTTTGCACAACTTTTCATGCTCTTTATACTTTTCAAACCATTTCATGCTCTTCATATTTTTCACAACTTTTCATGCTCTTCATATTTTTTACATATTTCATGCTTCTCATATTTTTCATACCATTTCATGCTCCTCATGTTTTTCACATCTTTTCATACTCCTCATATTTTTGACACCTTTTAAAGGTCTTCATATTTTTCACACCGTTTCATGCTCTTTATATTTTCACACCGTTTCATGTTCCTCGTATTTTTCAGACCTTTTCATGCTCCTACTATTTTTCCCACCTTTTCATGCTCCTCGTATTTTTAGCACATTTTCTTTCTCATCGTATTTTTCACACCTTTTCATGCTCCTCGTATTTTTCACACCTTTAATTCTCTTCGTATTTTTCACACCTTTACATGCTCTTCGTATTTTTCAAACCTTTTCATGCTCTTCGAATTTTTCACACATTATCATGCACTTCGTGTTTTCCACATTTTTTCTTGCTGCTCGTGTTTTTCACACCGTTTCATGCTCTTCATATTTTTAACACCGTTTCATGCTCTTCATAATTTCACACCGTTTCATGCTCCTCATATTTTTCACACCTTTTCATGCTTCTCATATTTTTCAGATCTTTTCATGCTTCTCGTATTTTTCAGACATTTTCATGCTCCTAGTATTTTTCACACGTTTTCATGCACCTCGTATTTTTCACACCTTTTCATGCTCTTTGTAGTTTTCACACCTTTTCATGTTCCTCATATTTTTCAGACCTTTTCATGCTCCTACTATTTTTCCCACCTTTTCATGCTCCTCGTATTTTTAGCACATTTTCTTTCTCATTGCATTTTTCACACCTTTTCATGCTCCTCGTATTTTTCACACCTTTAATGCTCCTCGTATTTTTCACACCTTTACATGCTCTTCGTATTTTTCAAACCTTTTCCTGCTCTTCGAATTTTTCACACATTTTCATGCACTTCGTAGTTTTCACACCTTTTCATGCTCCTCATATTTTTCAGACCTTTTCGTACTCCTCCTATTTGCAGACCTTTTCGTACTCCTCGTGTTTTTCACACCTTTTCATGCTCCTCATATATTTCACAACTTTTCATGCTCTTCATATTATTGACATATTTTAATGCTCCTCATATTTTTCACATCTTTTCATGCTCCTCATATATTTGACACGTTTAAAAGGTCTTCATATTTTTCACACTGTTTCATGATCTTCATATTTTCACACCGTTTCATCCTCCTCAAATTTTTTAGACCTTTTCATGCTCCTGTTTATTTCACACCTTTTCATGCTCCTCGTATTTTTCAGACCTTTTCATGCTCCTACTATTGTTCACACCTTTTCATGCTCTTTGTATTTTTCACACCTTTTCATGCTCTTCGTATTTTTCACACCTTTTCATGCTCCTCATATTTTTCACACCTTTTCATGCTCTTCATATTTTTCCCACCTTGTCATGCCAGTCGTATTTTTTAGAACTTTTCATGGTCCTCGTATATTTCAGACCTTTTCGTGCTCCTCGGATTTTTCACATCTTTTCATGCTCCTCGTATTTTACAAACCTTTTCATGCTCCTTGTATTGTTCCCACCTTTTCATGCTCTTCGTGTTTTTCAAACCTTTCCATGCTCTTCGAATTTTTATACATTTTCATGCTCTTCGTGTTTTTCACACATTTTCATGCTCTTCGTGTTTTTTACACTTTTTCATGCTCCTCATATATTTCACACCTTTTCATGCTCCTCATATTTTTCACACCTTTTCATGCTCCTCGTATTTTTCTGACCTTTATATGCTCCTCATATTTTATAGACCTTTTCATGCTCCTCGTATTTTTCAGACCTTTTCATGGTCCTCGTACTTTCAGACCTTTTTGTGCTCCTCGTATTTTTCACACCTTTTCATGCTCCTCATATATTTCACAACTTTTCATGCTCTTCATATTTTTGACACATTTTCATGCTCCTCCTATTTTTCATACCGTTTCATGCTCCTCATATTTTTCACATCTTTTCATGGTCCTCATATTTCTGACACGTTTTAAAGGTCTTCATGTTTTTCACACCGTTTCATGCTCTTTATATTTTCACACCGTTTCACGCTCCTCACATTTTTTAGACCGTTTCACGCTCCTCATATTTTTCAGACCTTTATATGCTCCTCGTATTTTTCACACCTTTTCATGCTCCTCGTATTTTACAGAGCTTTTCATGCTCCTTGTTTTTCTCACACCTTTTAATGCTCTACATATTTTTCACAACTTTTCATGGTCCTCGTATTTTTCAGACCTTTTCATGCTCCTAATATTTTTCACACCTTTTCATGCTCCTCGTAATTTTCACACCTTTAATGCTCCTCGTATATTTCACACCTTTACATGCTCTTCGTATTTTGCAAACCTTTTCATGCTCTTCGAATTTTTCACACATTTACATGCACTTCGTGTTTTCCACAACTTTTCATGCTGCTCGTGTTTTTCACACCATTTCATGCTCTTCATATTTTTCAGACCGTTTCATGCTCCTCAAATTTTTCACACCTTTCCATGCTCCTCGTATTTTTCATACCTTTTCATGCTCCTGTATTTTTCACACTGTTTCATGCTTTTCATGTTTTTCACACCTATTCATGCTCCTCGTGTTTTTCACAACTTTTCATGCTCCTCTTATTTTTCACACCTTTTCATGCTCCTCGTATTTTTCACACCTTTTCATGCTCCTTATATTTTTCACATCTTTTCATGCTCCTCGTATTTTTCACAACTTTTCATGCTCTTCATGTTTTTCCACACCGTTTCATGCTCCTCTATATTTCAGACCGTTTCATGCTCCTCATATTCTTTACACCTTTTGAAGCTCTTCATTTTTTTTACACATTTTCAGGCTCTTCATGTTTTTCAACACCGTTTCCTGCTCCTCCCATTTTTCAGACCGTTTCATGCTCCTCATATTTTTGACACCTTTTGAAGCTCTTCATATTTTTCACACCTTTTCATGCTACTCCTATTTTGCAGACCGTTTCATGCTCCTCCTATTTTTCAGACCGTTTCATGCTCCTCATATTTTTGACACCTTTTGAAGCTCTTAATGTTTTTCAACATCGTTTCATGCTCCTCCTATTTTTTCAGACTGCTTCATGCTTCTCTTATTTTTGACACCTTTTGAAGCTTTCATAATATTCACACCTCTTCAGGTTCTTAATGTTTTTCAACAACGCTTCATGCTCCTCCTATTTTTTAGACCGTTTTTCTCCTCTTCCTTTTCAAACCTTTTGAAGCTCTTCTTATTTTTCACACCTTTTTAGGCTCTTCATGTTTTTTAACACCGTTTCATGCTCCTCCTATTTTTCAGACGGTTTCATGTTCCTCATTTTTTTACTCGTTTTGAAACTCTTCATATTTTTCACACCTTTTCAGGCTCTTCATGTTTTTCAACACCGTTTCATGCTCCTCCTATTTTCCAGACGGTTTCATGCTCCTCATATTTTTGAAAACCTTTGGAAGCTCTTCATATTTTTCACACTTTTTCAGGCTCTTCATGTTTTTCAACACCGCTTCATGCTCCTACTATATTTCAGACCGTTTCATGTTCTTCATGTTGTTGACACCTTTGAAGCTCTTCATATATTTCAAACCTTTTCAGGCTCTTCATCTTGTTCTAAAACGCTTCATGCTCCTCCTATTTTTCAGACGGTTTCATGTTCCTTATATTTTTGACACATTTTGATGCTCTTCATATTTTTCACAACTTTGCAGGCTCCTGATGTTTTTGAACACCGCTTCATGCTCCTCCTATTTTCCAGACCGTTTCATGCTCCAAACTTTTGACACCTTTTGAAGCTCTTCATATTTTTCACACATTTTCATGCTCTTCATGTTTTTCAACACCGTTTCTTGCTCCTCCTATTTTTCAGACTGTTTCTTGCACAACTATTATTGACACCTTTTGAAGCTCTTCATATTTTTCACACCTTTTCAGGCTCTTCATGTTTTTCAACAATGCTTCATGCTCCTCATTTTTTTCAGACCGTTTCATGCACCTCATATTTTTCAAACCTTTTGAAGCTCTTCATATTTTTCACACCTTTTCAGGCTCTTCATGTTTTTGTACACTACTTCATGCTCCTCCTATTTTTCAGTCGTTTCATGCTTCTCATATTTTTGACACCTTTTGAAGCTCTTCATATTTTTCACACCTTTTCAGGAACTTCATGTTTTTGACCACCACTTCATGCTCCTCCTATTTTTCAGTCGTTTCATGTTTCTCATATTTTTGACACCTGTTGAAGCTCTTCATATTTTTCACACATTTTCATGCTCTTCATCTTTTTCAAAACCATTTCATGCTCATCCTATTTTTAAGGGTGTTTCATGCTCCTCTCATTTTTGACACCTTTTTTTGCTCTTCATATCTTTTTGCACATTTGCAGGCCTTCATCTTTTTCTAAACTGCTTCATGCTCCTCCTATTTGTCAGACGGTTTCATGCTCCTTATCCTTTTGAAACCTTTTGAAGCTCTTCATATATTTGACACCTTTTCAGGTTCTTCATGTTTTTGACGAACACTTCATCCTCCTCCTATTTTTCAGACCGTTACATTCTCCTCATATTTTTGACACCTTTTGAAGCTCTTCATATTTTTCACACCTTTTAAGGCTCTTCATGTTTTTCAAAACCGTTTCATGCTCTCCTATTTTACAGACCATTTCATGCTTCTCATATTTTTGACACGTTTTGAAGCTCTTCACATTTTTCACAACTTTCATGCTCTTCATCTTTTTCAAAACAGTTACATGCTCCTCCTATTTTTCAGACTGTTTTATACTCCTCATATGTTTGATGCCTTTTGAAGCTCTTCATATTTCTCACACCTTTTCAGGCTCTTCATGTTTTTCAACACCGCTTCATGCTCCTTCTATTTTTCAGACAGTTTCATGCTCCTCGTATTTTTGAAACCTTTTGAAGCTCTTCATATTTTTCACACCTTTTCAGGCTATTCATGTTTTTGACCACCGCTTCATGCTCCTCCTATTTTTCAGACCGTTTCCTGCTCCTCATATTTTTGACACCTTTTGAATCTCTTCATATTTTTCACACCTTTTCAGGCTCTTCATGTTTTTGAAAACCTTTCTTGCTATTCCTATTTTTCAGACCGTTTCCTGCTCCTCATATTTTTCACACCTTTTGAAGCTCTTCATATTTTTCACACCTTTTCAGGCTCTTCATGTTTTTGAAAGCCGCTTCATGTTCCTCTTATTTTTCAGACCGTTTCGTGCTCCTCATATTTTTGACACCTTTTTAAGCTCTTCATATTTTTCACACCTTTTCAGGCTCTTCATGTTTTTGAACACTGCTTCATGCTCCTCCTATTTTTGAGACTGTTTCATGCTCTTCATATTTTTGACACGTTTTGAAGTTCTTCATATATTTCACACCTTTTCAGGCTTTTCATGTTTTTCAACACCGCTTCATGCTGCTCCTATTTTTCAGACGGTTTCATGCTCCTCATATTTTTGACACCTTTTGAAGCTCTTCATATTTTTCACACCTTTTCAGACTCTTCATGTTTTTGACCACCTCTTCATGCTGCTCCTATTTTTCAGACTGTTTCATGCTCCTCATATTTTTGACACGTTTGAACCTCTTCATATATTTCAAACCTTTACAGGCTCTTCATGTTTTTCAACACCACTTCATGCTCCTCTTGTTTTTCAGTCGTTTCATGCTTCTCAAATTTTTGACACCTTTTGAAGCTCTTCATATTTTTCACACATTTTCATGCTCTTCTTCTTTTTCAACACCGTTTCATGCTCATCCTATTTTTCAGGCTGCTTCTTGCTGCTCATATTTTTGACAACTTTTTAAGCTCTTCATATTTTTTACACATTTTCAGGCTCTTCATCTTTTTCTAAACCAATACATGCTGCTTTTTTTTTCAGTCGTTTCATGCGTCTCATATTTTGACACCTTTTGAAGCTCTTCATATTTTTCATACCTTTTCATACTCTTCACCTTTTTCAAAACCGTTTCATGCTCATCCTATTTTTCAGACCGTTTCATGCTCCTCATATTTTTGACACATTTTGACGCTCTTCATATTTTTTACACCTTTTCAGGCTCTTCATGTTTTTGAAAACTTCTTCATGCTCCTCCTGTTTTCAGACCGTTTCCTGCTCCTCATATTTTTGATACCTTTTGAGGCTCTTCATATTTTTCACATCTTTTCAGGCTCTTCATGTTTTTGACCACCCCTTCATGCTACTCCTCTTTTTCAGACCGTTTCATGCTCCTCATATTTTTGACACGTTTGAAGCTTTTCATATTTTTCACACCTTTTCAGGCTCTTCATGTTTTTAAACACCGATTCATTCTACTCCGATATTTCAGACTGTCTCATGCTCCTCATATTTTTGGCACATTTTGAAGCTCTTCATATTTTTCACACATTTTCAGGCTCTTCATGTTTTGGACCACCGCTTCATGCTGCTCCTATTTTTCAGAACGTTTCATGCTCCTTACATTTTTGACAGCTTTTGAAGCTCTTCATATTTTTCACACCTTTTCAGGCTTTTCATGTTTTGGAACACCGCTTCATGCTCCTCCTATTTTTCAGACCGTTTCCTGCTCCTCATAATTTTCACACCTTTTGGTGCTCTTCATATATTTCACACCTTTTCAGGCTCTTCATATTTTTGAACACTGCTTCATGCTCCTCCTATTTTTCAGACCGTTTCATGCTTCTCATAATTTTGACACCTTTTGAAGCTCTTCATATATTTCACAGCTTTTCAGGCTCTTCATGTTTTTCAACTCCTCTTCATGCTCCTCGTATATTTCATTCGTTTCATGCTCCTCATATTTTGACACCTTTTGAAGCTCTTCGTATTTCTCATACCTTTTCATGCTCTTCATCTTTTTCAAAACCGTTTCATACTCATCCTATTTTTCAGACTGTTCCATGCTCCTCATAATTTTGACACGTTTTGAAGCTCTTCATATTTTTCACACATTTTCATCCTCTTCATCTTTTTAAAAACCGTTTCATGCTCATCCTGTTTTTCAGGCTGTTTCATGCTCCTCATATTTTTGACACCTTTTTAAGCTCTTCATATATTTCAAAACTTTCAGGCTCTTCACGTTTTTCAACACCACTTCATGCTCCTCCTATTTTTCAGTCGTTTCATGCTTCTCATATTTTTAAAACCTCTAGAAGCTCTTCATATATTTCAAACCTTTTCAGGCTCTTCAAGATTTTCAACACCACTTCATGCTCCTCCTATTTTTCAGTCGTTTCATGCTTCTCATATTTTTAAAACCTCTAGAAGCTCTTCATATATTTCAAACCTTTTCAGGCTCTTCATGTTTTTTACCACCGCTTCATGCTCCTCCTATTTTTGAGACCGTTTCAGGCTCCTCATAATTTTGACACCTTTTGAAGCTCTTCATATATTTCAAACCTTTTCAGGCTCTTCAAGTTTTTCAAGACAGCTTCATGCTCCTCCTAATTTTCAGTCGTTTCTTGCTTCTCATATATTTAAAATCTTTAGAAGCTCTTCATGTTTTTTACACCTTTTCAGGCTCTTCATGTTTTGACCACCGCTTCATGCTCCTCCTATTTTTCAGACCGTTTTATTCTCATCATATTTTTGACACCCTTTGAAATTCTTCATATTTTTCACACCTTTTCATGCTCTTCATGTTTTTCAACACCGTTTCATGCTCCTCCTATTTTTCACACTGTTTAATGCCCCTCATATTTTTGACACCTTTTGAAGCTCTTCATATTTTTCACAACTTTTCAGGCTCTTCATGTTTTTGAGGACCGCTTCATGCTCCTCCTATTTTTCATTCGTTTCATGCTTCTCATATTTTTGAGATCTTTTGAAGCTCTTCATATTTTTCACACCTTTTCAGGCACTTCATGTTTTTAAACACCGCTTCATGCTCCTCCTATTTTTCAGACCGTTTCATGCTCCTCATATTTATGACACCTTTTGAAACTCTTCATATATTTCACACCTTTTCAGGCTCTTAATGTTTTTCAGCACCTCTTCATGCTCCTCCTATTTTTCATTCGTTTCATGCTTCTCATATTTTTGACACCTTTTGAAGCTCTTCATATTTTTCACACCTTTTCAGGCTCTTCAGGTTTTTGAACACCGTTTCATGCTCCTCCTATTTTTCATACCGTTTCATGCTCCTCATATTTTTGACACATTTTGAAGCTCTTCATATTTTTCACACCTTTTCATTCTCTTCATGTCTTTGAGAACCGCTTCATGCTCCTCCTATTTTTCAGACCGTTTCATGTTCCTCATATTTTTGACACGTTTGAAGCTCTTCATATATTTCAAAACTTTTCAGGCTCTTCATGTTTTTCAACACGGCTTCATGCTCCTCCTCTGTTTCAGCCCGTTTCATACTCCTCATATTTTTGACACCTTTTGAAGCTCCTCATATTTTTCACACCTTTTCAGGCTCTTCATGTTTTTGACCACCGCTTCATGCTTCTCCTATTTTTCAGACCGTTTCCTGTTCCTCATATTTTTGACACCTTTGAAGCTCTTCATATTTTTCACACATTTTCCTGCTTTTCATTTTTTTCAAAATCGTTTCATGGTCATCCTATTTTTCAGGCTGTTTCATGCTCCTCATATTTTTGACACCTTTTGAAGCTCTTCATATGTTTCACCCCTTTTCATGCTCTGCATGTTTTTCAACACCGCTTCATGCTTCTCCTATTTTTCAGTCGTTTCATGCTTCTCATATTTTTAACACCTTTAGAAGCTCTTCAGGTTTTTCACACCTTTTCAGGCTCTTCATGTTTTTGACCACCGCTTCGTGCTCCTCCTATTTTTCAGACCGTTTCATGCTCCCCATATTTTTGAGATCTTTTGAAGCTTTTCATTTATTTAACACTTTTTCAGGCTCTTCATGTTTTTAAAACCGGTTCATGCTCCTCCTATTTTTGAGACCGTTTCATGCTTCTCATATTTTTGACACCCTTTGAAATTCTTCATATTTTTCACACCTTTTCATGCTCTTCATGTTTTAAACACCGCTTCATGCTCCTCCTATTTTTCAGACCGTTTCATGCTTCTCATATTTTGGACACGTTTTTAAAGCTCTTCATATATTTCACACCTTTTCAGGCTCTTCATGTTTTTCAACACCTCTTCATGCTCCTCCTATTTTTCAGTCGTTACATGCTTCTCATATTTTTGACACCTTTTGAAGCTCTTCATATTTTTCACACCTTTTCAGGCTCTTCAGGTTTTTGAACACCGTTTCATGCTCCTCCTATTTTTCTGTCGTTTCATGCTTCTCATATTTTTGACTCCTTTTGAAGCTCTTCATATTTTTGACACCATTTGAAGCTCTTCATATTTTTCACACCTTTTCATGCTCTTCATCGTTTTCAAAACCGATTCATTCTCATCGTATTTTTCGGACTGTTTAATGCTCCTCATATTTTTGACACCTTTTGAAGCTCTTCATATTTTTCACACCTTTTCAGGCTCTTCATGCTTTTGACGAACGCTTCATGTTACTCCTATTTTTCAGACCGTTTCATGCTCCTAATATTTTTGACACATTTTGAACCTCTTCATATTTTTCACACCTTTTAAGGCTCTTCTTGTTTTTGACGAACGCTTCATGCTACTCCTATTTTTAGACCATGTCCTGCTTCTCATATTTTTGAAACCTTTTGAAGCTCTTCATAATTTTCACACCTTTTCAGGCTCTTCATGTTTTTAAACACCGCTTCATGCTTCTCCTATTATTCAGACAGTTTCATTCTCCTCATATTTTTGACAACTTTGAAGCTCTTCATATATTTCACACCTTTCCAGGATGTTCATGTTTTTCCACACCACTTCATGCTAATCCTATTTTTCTGTCGTTTCATGCTTCTCATATTTTGACACCTTTTGAAGCTCTTCATATTTCTCACACCTTTTCATGCTCTTCACCTTTTACAGAACCGTTTCATGCTCATCTTATTTTTCAGGCTGTTTCATGATCCTCATATTTTTGACACCTTTTGAAGCTCTTCATATTTTTGACACCTTTTGAAGCTCTTCATATTTTTCCCACCTTTTCAGGCTCTTCATATTTTTAAGCACCGCTTCATTCTCCTCCTATTTTTCAGCCTGTTTCATGCTCCTCATATATTTGACACATTTTGAAGCTCTTCATATGTTTCACACCTTTTCATCTCTTCATGTTTTTGACCACCGCTTCATGCTCCTCCTATTTTTCAGAACGTTTCCTGCTCCTCATATTTTTGACAACTTTTGAATCTCTTCATATTTTTCACACCTTTTCAGGCTCTTCATGTTTTTGAAAACCTTTCTTGCTATTCCTATTTTTCAGACCGTTTCCTGCTCCTCATATTTTTCACACCTTTTGAAGCTCTTCATATTTTTCACACCTTTTCAGGCTCTTCATGTTTTTGAAAGCCGCTTCATGTTCCTCTTATTTTTCAGACCGTTTCGTGCTCCTCATATTTTTGACACCTTTTTAAGCTCTTCATATTTTTCACACCTTTCAGGCTCTTCATGTTTTTGAACACTGCTTCATGCTCCTCCTATTTTTGAGACTGTTTCATGCTCTTCATATTTTTGACACGTTTTGAAGTTCTTCATATATTTCACACCTTTTCAGGCTTTTCATGTTTTTCAACAACGCTTCATGCTGCTCCTATTTTTCAGACGGTTTCATGCTCCTCATATTTTTGACACCTTTTGAAGCTCTTCATATTTTTCACACCTTTTCAGGCTCTTCATGTTTTTGACCACCTCTTCATGCTGCTCCTATTTTTCAGACTGTTTCATGCTCCTCATATTTTTGACACGTTTGAACCTCTTCATATATTTCAAACCTTTACAGGCTCTTCATGTTTTTCAACACCACTTCATGCTCCTCTTGTTTTTCAGTCGTTTCATGCTTCTCAAATTTTTGACACCTTTTGAAGCTCTTCATATTTTTCACACATTTCCATGCTCTTCTTCTTTTTCAACACCGTTTCATGCTCATCCTATTTTTCAGGCTGCTTCTTGCTGCTCATATTTTTGACAACTTTTTAAGCTCTTCATATTTTTTACACATTTTCAGGCTCTTCATCTTTTCTAAACCAATACATGCTGCTTTTTTTTTCAGTCGTTTCATGCTTCTCATATTTTGACACCTTTTGAAGCTCTTCATATTTTTCATACCTTTTCATACTCTTCTACTTTTTCAAACCGTATCATGCTCATCCTATTTTTCAGACCGTTTCATGCTCCTCATATTTTTGACACCTTTTGACGCTCTTCATATTTTTTACACCTTTTCAGGCTCTTCATGTTTTTGAAACTGCTTCATGCTCCTCCTGTTTTCAGAACGTTTCCTGCTCCTCATATTTTTGACACCTTTTGAGGCTCTTCATATTTTTCACATCTTTTCAGGCTCTTCATGTTTTTGACCACCCCTTCATGCTACTCCTCTTTTTCAGACCGTTTCATGCTCCTCATATTTTTGACACGTTTGAAGCTCTTCATATTTTTCACACCTTTTCAGGCTCTTCATGTTTTTAAACACCGATTCATTCTCCTCCGATATTTCAGGCTGTCTCATGCTCCTCATATTTTTGGCACCTTTGAAGCTCTTCATATTTTTCACACATTTTCAGGCTCTTCATGTTTTGGACCACCGCTTCATGCTGCTCCTATTTTTCAGAACGTTTCATGCTCCTTATATTTTTGACACCTTTTGAAGCTCTTCATATTTTTCACACCTTTTCAGGCTTTTCATGTTTTGGAACACCGCTTCATGCTCCTCCTATTTTTCAGACCGTTTCCTGCTCCTCATAATTTTCACACCTTTTGGTGCTCTTCATATATTTCACACCTTTTCAGGCTCTTCATATTTTTGAACACTGCTTATGCTCCTCCTATTTTTCAGACCGTTTCATGCTTCTCATAATTTTGACACCTTTTGAAGCTCTTCATATATTTCACAGCTTTTCAGGCTCTTCATGTTTTTCAACTCCTCTTCATGCTCCTCGTATATTTCAGTCGTTTCATGCTCCTCATATTTTGACACCTTTTGAAGCTCTTCATATTTCTCATACCATTTCATGCTCTTCATCTTTTTCAAAACCGTTTCATACTCATCCTATTTTTCAGACTGTTCCATGCTCCTCATATTTTTGACACATTTTTAAGCTCTTCATATTTTTTTACACATTTTCAGGCTCTTCATCTTTTTCTAAACCGATTAATGCTCCTCCTATTTTTCAGACCGTTTCCTGCTCCTCATATTTTTGACACCTTTTGAAGCTCTTCATATTTTTCACACCTTTTCAGGCTCTTCGTGTTTTGAAAACCGCTTCATGCTCCTCCTATTTTTCAGACTGTCCCATGCTCCTCATAATTTTGACACGTTTTGAAGCTCTTAATATTTTTCACACATTTTCATCCTCTTCATCTTTTTAAAACCGTTTCATGCTCATCCTGTTTTTCAGGCTGTTTCATGCTCCTCATATTCTTGACACCTTTTTAAGCTCTTCATATATTTCAAACCTTTTCAGGCTCTTCCAGTTTTTCAACACCACTTCATGCTCCTCCTATTTTTCAGTCGTTTCATGCTTCTCATATTTTTAAAACCTCTAGAAGCTCTTCATATATTTCAAACCTTTTCAGGCTCTTCAAGTTTTTCAACACCGCTTCATGCTCCTCCTATTTTTCAGGCTGTTTCATGCTACTCATATTTTTGACACCTTTTTAAGCTCTTCATGTTTTTTACACCTTTTCAGGCTCTTCATGTTTTTGACCACCGCTTCATGCTCCTCCTATTTTTGAGACCGTTTCATGCTCCTCATAATTTTGACACCTTTTGAAGCTCTTCATATATTTCAAACCTTTTCAGGCTCTTCAAGTTTTTCAAGACAGCTTCATGCTCCTCCTAATTTTCAGTCGTTTCTTGCTTCTCATATATTTAAAACCTTTAGAAGCTCTTCATGTTTTTTACACCTTTTCAGGCTCTTCATGTTTTGACCACCGCTTCATGCTCCTCCTATTTTTCAGACCGTTTCATGCTCATCATATTTTTGACACCTTTGAAGCTCTTCATATATTTCAAAACTTTTCAGGCTCTTCATGTTTTTCAATACCGCTTCATGCTCGTCCTATTTTTCAGTCGTTTCATGCTTCTCGTATTATTGACACCTTTTGAAGCTCTTCCTATTTTTCACACCTTTTCATGCTATTCATCTTTTTCAAAACCATTTCATGCTCATCCTATTTTTCAGGATGTTTCATGCTCCTAATATTTTTGACACCTTTTGAAGCTCTTCATATATTTCACACCTTTTCATGCTTTTCATGTTTTTCAACACCGTTTCATGCTCCTCCTATTTTTCACACTGTTTAATGCACCTCATATTTTGACACCTTTTGAAGCTCTTCATATTTTTCACAACTTTTCAGGCTCTTCATGTTTTTGAGGACCGCTTCATGCTCCTCCTATTTTCAGACCGTTTCATGCTCCTCATATTTTTGAGATCTTTTGAAGCTCTTCATATTTTTCACACCTTTTCAGGCACTTCATGTTTTTAAACACCGCTTCATGCTCCTCCTATTTCAGACCGTTTCATGCTCCTCATATTTATGACACCTTTTGAAACTCTTCATATATTTCACACCTTTTCAGGCTCTTAATGTTTTTCAGCACCTCTTCATGCTCCTCCTATTTTTCATTCGTTTCATGCTTCTCATATTTTTGACACCTTTTGAAGCTCTTCATATTTTTCACACCTTTTCAGGCTCTTCAGGTTTTGAACACCGTTTCATGCTCCTCCTATTTTTCATACCGTTTCATGCTCCTCATATTTTTGACACATTTTGAAGCTCTTCATATTTTTCACACCTTTTCAGGCTCTTCATGTCTTTGAGAACCGCTTCATGCTCCTCCTATTTTTCAGACCCTTTCATGTTCCTCATATTTTTGACACGTTTGAAGCTCTTCATATATTTCAAAACTTTTCAGGCTCTTCATGTTTTTCAACACGGCTTCATGCTCCTCCTCTGTTTCAGCCTGTTTCATACTCCTCATATTTTTGACACCTTTTGAAGCTCCTCATATTTTTCACATCTTTTCAGGCTCTTCATGTTTTTGACCACCGCTTCATGCTTCTCCTATTTTTCAGACCGTTTCCTGTTCCTCATATTTTTGACACCTTTTGAAGCTCTTCATATTTTTCACACATTTTCCTGCTTTTCATTTTTTTCAAAATCGTTTCATGGTCATCCTATTTTTCAGGTTGTTTCATGCTCCTCATATTTTTGACACCTTTTGAAGCTCTTAATATTTTTCACCCCTTTTCATGCTCTGCATGTTTTTCAACACCGCTTCATGCTTCTCCTATTTTTCAGTCGTTTCATGCTTCTCATATTTTTAACACCTTTAGAAGCTCTTCAGGTTTTTCACACCTTTTCAGGCTCTTCATGTTTTTGACCATCGCTTCGTGCTCCTCCTATTTTTCAGACCGTTTCATGCTCCCCATATTTTTGACACCCTTTGAAATTCTTCATATTTTTCACACCTTTTCATGCTCTTCATGTTTTTAAACACCGCTTCATGCTCCTCCTATTTTTCAGACCGTTTCATGGTTCTCATATTTTGGACACGTTTTTAAGCTCTTCATATATTTCTCACCTTTTCAGGCTCTTCATGTTTTTCACACCTCTTCATGCTCCTCCTATTTTTCAGTCGTTACATGCTTCTCATATTTTTGACACCTTTTGAAGCTCTTCATATTTTTCACACCTTTTCAGGCTCTTCAGGTTTTTGAACACCGTTTCATGCTCCTCCTATTTTTCCGACTGTTTCATGCTCCTCATATCCTTGAGACATTTTGAAGCTGTTCATATTTTTCACATCTTTTCATGATCTTCATGTTTTTGACGACTGCTTCATGCTCCTCCTATTTTTCAGACCGTTTCTTGCTCCTCATATTTTTGACAACTTATGAAGCTCTTCATATATTTCACACCTTTCCATGCTCTTCCTGTTTTTCAACACCACTTCAAGCTCCTCCTATTTTTCTGTCGTTTCATGCTTCTCATATTTTTGACTCCTTTTGAAGCTCTTCATATTTTTGACACCTTTGAAGCTCTTCATATTTTTCACACCTTTTCATGCTCTTCATCGTTTTCAAAACCGATTCATTCTCATCGTATTTTTCGGACTGTTTAATGCTCCTCATATTTTTGACACCTTTTGAAGCTCTTCATATTTTTCACACCTTTTCAGGCTCTTCATGTTTTTGACGAACGCTTCATGCTACTCCTATTTTTCAGACCGTTTCATGCTCCTAATATTTTTGACACATTTTGAACCTCTTCATATTTTTCACACCTTTTAAGGCTCTTCTTGTTTTTGATGAACGCTTCATGCTACTCCTATTTTTAGACCATGTCCTGCTTCTCATATTTTTGAAACCTTTTGAAGCTCTTCATAATTTTCACACCTTTTCAGGCTCTTCATGTTTTAAACACCGCTTCATGCTTCTCTATTATTCAGACAGTTTCATTCTCCTCATATTTTTGACAACTTTTGAAGCTCTTCATATATTTCACACCATTCCAGGATCTTCATGTTTTTCCACACCACTTCATGCTAATCCTATTTTTCTGTCGTTTCATGCTTCTCATATTTTTGACACCTTTTGAAGCTCTTCATATTTCTCACACCTTTTCATGCTCTTCACCTTTTACAGAACCGTTTCATGCTCATCTTATTTTTCAGGCTGTTTCATGATCCTCATATTTTTGACACCTTTTGAAGCTCTTCATATTTTTTGACACCTTTTGAAGCTCTTCATATTTTTCCCACCTTTTCAGGCTCTTCATATTTTTAAGCACCGCTTCATTATCCTCCTATTTTTCAGCCTGTTTCATGCTCCTCATATTTTTGACACATTTTTAAGCTCTTCATATGTTTCACACCTTTTCATCTCTTCATGTTTTTGACCACCGCTTCATGCTCCTCCTATTTTTCAGACCGTTTCCTGCTCCTCATATTTTTGACACCTTTTGAACATCTTCATATTTTTCACAACTTTTCAGGTTCTGCATGTTTTTCAACATCACTTCAGACTCCTCATATTTTCAGACCGTTTCATGCTATTCATATTTTTGACATCTTTTGAAGCTCTTCATATTTTTCACACCTTTTCAGGCTCTTCATGTTTTTCAACACCGCTTCATGCTCCTACAATTTTTCAGACCATTTCATGCTCCTCATATTTTTGACACCTTTTGAAGCTCTTAATATATTTCACACCTCTTCAGACTCTTCATCTTTTTCCACACCGCTTCTTGGTCCTCCTATTTTCAGAGCGTTTCATGCTCTTCATATTATTGACTCCTTTTGAAGCTCTTCATATATTTCACACCTTTTCAGACTCTTCATGGTTTTCAACACCACTTCATGCTGCTCCTATTTTTCAGACCGTTTCATGCTCCTCATATTTTTGACACCTTTTGAAGCTCTTAATATATTTCACACCTCTTCAGACTCTTCATCTTTTTCCACACCGCTTCTTGGTCCTCCTATTTCAGACCGTTTCATGCTCTTCATATTATTGACTCCTTTTGAAGCTCTTCATATATTTCACACCTTTTCAGACTCTTCATGGTTTTCAACACCACTTCATGCTCCTCCTATTTTTAAGACCGTTTCATGCTCCTCTCATTTTTGACATGATTTGAAGCTCTTCATATTTTTCACACTTTTTGAAGCTCTTCATATTTTGCACAAGATTTCAGGCTTTTCATGTTTTTCAACACCGCTTCATGATCCTCCTATGTTACAGACCGTTTCATGCTCCTCATATTTTGACACCTTTTGAAGCTCTTCATAATTTTAACACATTTTCAGGCTCTTCATGTTTTTCAACATCGCTCTATGGTCCTCCTGTATTTCAAACCGTTTCATGCTCCTCATATTTTGGACACCGTTTGAAGCTCTTCATATATTTCACACATTTTCAGGCTCTTCATGATTCTGAACACCGCATCATGCTCCTTGTATTTTTCATACGTTTCATGCTCCTCATATTTTTGACACCTTTTGAACCTCTTCATATTTTTCACACCTTTTCAGGCTCTTCATGTTCTTCAACACCGTTTCATGCTCCTCCTATTGTTCAGACCGTTTCATACTCCTCATATTTCTGACACCGTTTGAAGCTCTTCATATTTTTACACCTTTTGAGCTCTTCCCATTTTTCACACCTTTTCGGGCTCTTCATGTTTTTCAACACTGCTTCATGCTCTTCCTATTTTCACACCGTTTCATGCTACTCTTAATTTTCACACCTTTTGAAGCTCCTCATATTTTTCACACCTTTTCAGGCTTTTCATGTTTTTCAACACCGCTTCATGTTCCTCCTATTTTTCAGACCGTTTCATGCTCCTCATATTTTTGACACGTTTTGAAGCTCTTCATATTTTTCACATCTTTCCAGGCACTTCATGTTTTTGAACACCTTTTCAGGCTTCTCATGTTTTTCGACACCGCTGCATGCTCCTCCTATTTTTCAGACCGTTTCATGCTCTTCATATTTTGACACCTTTTGAAACTCTTCATAAATTTCACACCTTTTCAGGCTCTTCATGTTTTTGAACACCGTGTCATGCTCCTCATATTTTTCTGACCGTTTCATGCTCCTCATATTTTTGACACCTTTTGAAGCTCTTCATATTTTTCACACCTTTTCAGGCTCTTCATATTTTTCAACACCGCTTCATGCTCCTCCTATTTTTCAGACCGTTTCATGCTCCTCATAATTTTGACACCTTTTGAAGCTCTTCATATATTTCACACATTTTCAGGCTCTTCATGATTCTGAACACCGCATCATGCTCCTTGTATTTTTCAGACCGTTTCATGCTCCTCATATTTTGGACACCGTTTCAAGCTCTTCATATATTTCACACATTTTCAGGCTCTTCATGATTCTGAACACCGCATCATGCTCCTGGTATTTTTCATACCGTTTAATGCTCCTCATATTTTTGACACGTTTTGAACCTCTTCATATTTTTCACACCTTTTCAGGCTCTTCATATTTTCCAACACCGTTTCATGTTCCTCCTGTTGTTCAGACCATTTCATACTCCTCATATTTCTGACACCGTTTAAAGCTCTTCATATTTTTACACCTTTTGAGCTCTTCCAATTTTTCACAACTTTTCGGGCTTTTCATGTTTTTTAACACTGCTTCATGCTCCTCCTATTTTCACAACGTTTCAAGCTACTCTTAATTTTCACACCTTTTGAAGCTCCTCATATTTTTCACACCTTTTCAGTCTTTTCATGTTTTTCAACACCGCTTCATGTTCCTCCTATTTTTCAGACCGTTTCATACTCCTCATATTTCTGACAACGTTTGAAGCTCTTCATATTTTTACACCTTTTGAGCTCTTCCTATTTTTCACACGTTTTCGGGCTCTTCATGTTTTTCAACACTGCTTCATGCTCCTCCTATTTTCACAACATTTCAAGCTACTCTTAATTTTCACACCTTTTGAAGCTCCTCATATTTTTCACACCTTTTCAGGCTTTTCATGTTTTTCAACAACACTTCATGCTCCTCCTATTTTTCAGACCGTTTCATGCTCTTCATATTATTGACTCCTTTTGAAGCTCTTCATATATTTCACACCTTTTCAGACTCTTCATGTTTTTCAACACCACTTCATGCTCCTCCTATTTTTAAGACCGTTTCATGCTCCTCTCATTTTTGACACGATTTGAAGCTCTTCATATTTTTCACACTTTTTGAAGCTCTTCATATTTTGCACAAGTTTTCAGGCTTTTCATGTTTTTCAACACCACTTCATGATCCTCCTATTTTACAGAGCGTTTCATCCTCCTCATATTTTTGACACCTTTTGAAGCTCTTCATAATTTTAACATATTTTCAGGCTCTTCATGTTTTTCAACATCGCTCTATGCTCCTCCTGTTTTTCAAACCGTTTCATGCTCCTCATATTTTGGACACCGTTTGAAGCTCTTCATATATTTCACACATTTTCAGGCTCTTCATGATTCTGAACACCGCATCATGCTCCTTGTATTTTTCATACCGTTTCATGCTCCTCATATTTTTGACACCTTTTGAACCTCTTCATATTTTTCACACCTTTTCAGGCTCTTCATGTTTTTCAACACCGTTTCATGCTCCTCCTATTGTTCAGACCGTTTCATACTCCTCATATTTCTGACACCCTTTGAAGCTCTTCATATTTTTACACCTTTTGAGCTCTTCCTATTTTTCACACCTTTTCGGGCTCTTCATGTTTTTCAACACTGCTTCATGCTTTTCCTATTTTCACACCGTTTCATGCTACTCTTAATTTTCACACCTTTTGAAGCTCCTCATATTTTTCACACGTTTTCAGGCTTTTCATGTTTTTCAACACCGCTTCATGTTCCTCCTATTTTTCAGACCGTTTCATGCTCCTCATATTTTTGACACGTTTTGAAGCTCTTCATATTTTTCACATCTTTCCAGGCACTTCATGTTTTTGAACACCTTTTCAGGCTTCTCATGTTTTTAGACACCGCTGCATGCTCCTCCTATTGTTCAGACCGTTTCATACTCCTCATATTTCTGACACCGTTTGAAGCTCTTCATATTTTTACACCGTTTGAGCTCTTCCTATTTTTCACACGTTTTCGGCCTCTTCATGTTTTTCAACATCGCTCTATGCTCCTCCTGTTTTTCAAACCGTTTCA